>NC_090729.1:166267280-166282280 GCF_036898095.1 Palaemon carinicauda | reverse complement strand
ACGGTCGGAAATGGATACGCGAGACCTTCAATAAATCTGCATTTCTTGCTGGGCTGATTACAGGATCAACGTGTTTAATAAAAGGGGATTTTATTCATTAAGAAAAGCCTTCGTGGGACAGGTATGGTCAGACGAGAAAAAGAATAGTGAATATGGAGACTGAATAAATAGAGAAGGCTGGTTGTGCATTTTGATTAACATTAAGGTCTAAAGGACTCTTATTTGTTTTTAATTTACCCAACATAAGACCCTCAAAAGATATATTGTGATATTGAAAGCTAAAATTACTCATGAAATCATAGTGATATCGAAAGCGCATTCATTTCATCTTATGAAAACCAACAGGCTTTTAAAAGGAATGAATCATAGCGTTTGGTGGGAAAGTAATAGAACACTAGTATAAATATTTAGGACTCTCTCTCTCTCTCTCTCTCTCTCTCTCTCTCTCTCTCTCTCTCTCTCTCTCTCTCTCTCTCTCTCTCATTCAGGGTAGATAAATATTGATATATGTGTTTTTTTTTTTTTTTTTTTGCCTGTTACCTTAGATGAAAGGA
Source organism: Palaemon carinicauda (assembly GCF_036898095.1). NCBI lineage: Eukaryota > Metazoa > Arthropoda > Malacostraca > Decapoda > Palaemonidae > Palaemon > Palaemon carinicauda. Next base: position 166,281,726 of record NC_090729.1, on the reverse strand, counting down.
AAGGGAGTTCTTTCTCACCTCTATGGGGTAAAGAATCTTGTAATCCTAAGGAAATTTAAATCAATTATTTGATTAGTTACTTGGAATTTTTTGAATATGTGCGAATGATATTCATATTTTCAAATATCTGAATATGCGTAATTGATATGCATAGACATTACTCGGTGGGTGTGGTTTTTTTTTTTCCCAGCAATATCAGCAGCTTCCATAATTGCTCCAGCGCTGAGTCGTGTGGTACAAATCTCATTCGTTCTAATCTTTGGGGGCAATACAATAGTAATCTTGAGTTTAATGATCGTTTGGGGTTTCGAAATTGAATAATGAAATTATTTATATTTTTCAAATTACTCATTAATTGAAATAAAACAAACAGAGAGTCAAACCGTCAACGAAGTATCCCTTACCGTACTATATACTTCTGGTAGAGACTCATAGTTTCAGTCATGAGAAAATCAGTATATATTTGAAAAATGGAAAAGTACAGAATGTGATAGTTTCTATCTCAGAATGACTGAAGCTCATGTGTTTTCATTTAGATATTGATGCTGCCGTACTAAAAGAATAACATGCTGAATAAAAAAGAGTAAGTTTTAAAAATATTATAGATATATAGAGGTCAGAGAACGAGTTTCGATACCTCGTCCAGCCTAGGTGCCAATGCCATGAGGACTTAATTTGAGTCCCATCCTGGACGAAAGGGAACAGACGGGCAAGTTCCATAAAAACTAAAATTATCTCTGTCCACTTACGCAGTAAATTCTGTACCTATACTCAATCTTTTTTAATGAGACGGAGTGACTTTTAGCTCGGAAAAGTTTCCTGCTATCTGATTGGTGAGAATTATCTTGTCCAACCAATCAGCGAGCAGGAAACTTTTCCGAGCAAAAATGGCACCCCTGCGAGTCAGTGCATACATGCCTCACTAAAAAGAATTGGCTATAGTTGATAGGAGACCGTTGGAGAGATAAAGAGAAGAAAAATGGCAGGACTTCGACGAGGTAATCTTTGCAAATGAACTAGGGAGGTTTTTTGGTATTTTAAGAAAGACCATCACGAGCAATTAATTATAATGCACCTGTGATTACATGCGGACAATCCTCTAATTTTCCAGCCGCTTCTCCATACCTACATATTTATGATACGCACTCATTTACGAACATGTAAGGATGTTTTTTTGCTATTAATTTTATGTCTTCAATTTTAGGAAAAGACATGGTATTAGATAATGTCATCTTAATCTGTTTACTGTTTTTTTTTTTAGTTTATTTTAGGATATATCAATGGCAAAATTGTTAAAGTAACTCTTTTTAGCACAACCAAATGCACACTCGTGTGTGTGTATATATATATATATATGTATATATATATATATATATATATATATATATATATATATATATATATATATATATATATATATATTTATATATATATATGTATATATATGTGAATGTATGTTTGTGAATATGGATGCATATACATATTTTTGTATACACAGACACACACGCGCACACACACAAACTATATATATATATATATATATATATATATATATATATATATATATATATATATATATCATCACCATGAGCCGTTACTAGTCCACTGCAGAACAAAGGCCTCAGACGTTCTTCCACTTACATCTGTTTATGGTCTTTCTGTCCCAGTTCACGCCCGCAAACTTCCTTAGTTCGTCGATCCATCGTCTTTACTGCCTTCCTCTGCTTCTTTTAAAATCTCTAGGGACCCACTCTGTTATTCTGAATGTCCATCTATTATCTGTCACTCGCGTTAGATATCCTGACCATGATAATTTTTTTTCTCTCTCATGTTGTTAGAATATCCTCTACTTTAGTTTGCTCTCGTATCCATGTTGCTCTTTTTCTGTCTTTGTGTTATTCCCATCATTATTCTTTCCATGGCTCTTTGAGTTGTAACTAGCTTATGTTTTAAGTCTTTACTAATGCTCCAAGTTTCTGATACATAATTAAATACGGGTAGGACCATCTCATTAAGTACTTTTCTTTTTAGAGAAAGTGGCATTTTACTTTTCATAATCTCATTTTGTTTACCCAAAGCTCTCCATCCCATGCTTATCTTTTTTTATTAAATTTCGGTCTCATGTCCTGGGGAAACACTGTTTATTCTCAGTGCTTATATTCATTAACAATATCCAGAGGCTTGTCCATATCTCTTATCTGTTTTTTCTCTGCATTTTCATTAAACATATATTCATTTCCAGACCTACATTTCTGCTCTCTCTCTCTCTCTCTCTCTCTCTCTCTCTCTCTCTCTCTCTCTCTCTCTCTCTCTCTCTCTCTCTCTATATATATATATATATATATATATATATATATATATAAAAACAAAAGCTGCCATTTCTAGTCCAGTACACTGCAGGACAAAGGGCTCAATCATGCCCTTAGTAATGTATGGGGTTTGGCCAGTTTTATCACCACGCTGGCCAACTGTGAATTAGTGATGGTTAGAGACTTTAGTCTAATCCATCACAGCAAACCAACCTAGTATGACTGGCCCTGACTAGTATAGCTTTGCTGACCATGGCGATACACAAACCTTTTCACCGCGTTAAGGTATCCCTCCACACACCTATATTATTATTATTATTATTATTATTATTATTAGCTAAGCTGCACCCTAGTGGGGAAAAGCAGGATGCTATACCCCCAAGGGCTCCAACAGGAGAAGATAGCTTAGTGAGGAAAAAAACAAATAAGTAAATAAATTATATGAGAACCAATGAACAATTAAAATAAAATACTTCAAGAACAGTAACAACTTCAAAACAGATATGTCATATATAAACTATAAAAAGAGACATGTTAGCCTGTTCAACAAAAAAATATTTGCTACAAGTTTGAACTTTAAAGTTCTACTGATTCAACTACCTGATTAGGAAGATCATTCCACAACTTGGTCACAGCTGGAATAAATCTTCTAGAATACTCTGTAATATTGAGTCTCAAGATGGAGAAAGCATGACCATTAGAATTAAGTGCATTCCAATATTACGAACAGGATGAAACTGTCCGGGAAGACCTGAATGTAAAGGACGGTCAGAATTATAAAAAATCTTATGCAACATGGATAATGAACTAAGTCAACGACGGTGTCAGCGATTAATATCTAGATCAGGAAAAAAATTATAAACGGTAAGTTCCTTTCCAATAAATTGAGATGAGAATCAGCAGCTGAAGACCAGACAGTAGAATAATACTCGAAACAAGGTACTGTAGAATGAAAGAATTAAAACACTTCTTCCGAATAGATTGCTCGCCGAAAATCTTACAAGACTTTCTCAATAAGCCTTTTTTGTGCAACTGAAGAAGATAAGACCCAATGTTTGTTTCAAAAGTAAATTTGCTGTCGAGACTCACACCTAAAATTTAAAAAGTCATAAAAGTTAGAGAAACATTATCAATGCTGAGATCTGGATATTGAGGAACCACTGTACTCGACCTACTTACAGTCATACTTTGAGTTTTGTTAGGATTCAATTTCATACACCCTAATTTGGATCATGCAGTAATGTTAGCTCAATCTCTCTTAAGGGATTCAGCAACCACAGATATACATTCAGGAGATGGAAATAATGCAAAGAAAGTAGCTTGTTTCCTATGCCAAGCCACATGCCATGTGTATACTGTATAGTTTGAAAAGTAATGGACCAAGAACACTTCCCTGGGGAACACCATCTATGTATATATATATATATATATATATATATATATATATATATATATATATATATATGCGCGCTTCATCAAAGAAGAGAGCAGAATAGCAATCAGATCGCTACACCAGCAATTCAGGAACAATGCTCCCTAACATTAATTACCACCATAGTGTGCAATCCTTATGTTACATTAGGCTTCGAAAGTGGCATCTTAGCCTTTCAATGTAAGGTGTGATTAGTGCGATATAATATCCTTGATATCACAACTTCATATTGTGGAGCTAGTTAACCCTGGAGTTCCGTGCACATTCTCCGCACATATTAGGATCATGGAGGGTCCTGCTCATGACTGACGATGATTCAGCAGATAGACCTGTGGGGCACCGTCCCCAAACCTCCAATCTATAGGTTACAATAACCGGCTGAGGGCTGGAGTTATACTCTCAACCCATGAATTGTGAGTTAAGGTGTTTACAAGTGTTATGTTAAAGAAGCCACAAGTTAATGGCTAGAATAGTTGTTGGCCAATAAATGGTATAAAACACGTTTGCATTTTTTGTTTTTAACATTTTAGCTTTGAGGATTGGAAAAGTGATTAACGACTTTTATCCTAGGATGATGGTCACCAGATATATATCCACATTTAGTGGTATATATATATATATATATATATATATATATATATATATATATATATATACATATATATACACATATATGCATATATATATATATATATAATATATATATATATATATATGAGAGAGAGAGAGAGAGTGGTATTATGGTGGTACTGGTGGTAGGCTACAGTGATTAGTAGTCTTAGTTCTACAGCTAGATTCCTTAAGTTAAACTGAGTGGTGGAAAACAACCTTAGGCCCATTCTCTGAAAATCTAGAGAGAGAGAGAAAGAGATCGTTGGACTTCTTCATTCTGAGGAGGCGAGCTGAGATTACTCGTAACATAGCTTCGTTATACAAGTTATGTTGTAGATGTTTGTTGGGGGTAATTCAGTTAGTTCTTAAATTTCATCAAAATGGTAATCTTATAGATAAGGGACTTCATACATTTTATAGATGCAAGAACACCAGAAACAATCTTATCACAATAAAATCAAATTGAATAACATCAATTTTCTCTTCTCACTAGGCGATTCAAGTGAAGGATGAAGACCCATCCCAGCAAAAGAGTATCCTTCGTTCCAGTGCCAACCGATGAAAGAAACGATGCAGATGATTTGGTCGAAGATGAAAGTCAGCGGCCAAGGAACAATTTCACAGTCTGGAATGAGGTATGAATTGAGTTGATCACATCTGGAAGCTCTGTAACTTAACTGAACTTCTGGAATGAGGTAAGATTTGAGTTGATTACATATGGAAGCTCTGTAACTTAACTGAACTTCTGGTATGAGGTAAGATTTTTAGTTGTTCACATCTGGAAGCTTGTAACCTAACTGAACTTCTGGTATGAGGTAAGATTTTTAGTTGTTCACATCTGGAAGCTTGTAACCTAACTGAACTTCTGGTATGAGGTAAGATTTTTAGTTGTTCACATCTGGAAGCTTGTAACCTAACTGAACTTCTGGTATGAGTTAAGATTTTAGTTGATTACATCTGGAAGCAATGTAACTTGACTGAACTTCTGGTATGAGGTAAGATTTGAGTTGATTACATCTGGAAGCTATGTAATCTTAACTGAACTTCTGGAATGAGGTACAATTTGCATTGATTGTATCTGGACTTCAGTACATATTGTATTAACTTGCATGCATATCTGGAATGATGTATGGTATTTGGTTGAATGAATCTGGAATCCAGTGAGTAGCATATTAATCTACATACATGTGTAAAATGCCGTGCAATTATGGTTGGTTACATCTGGAAACTAGTGGTATTGTAATAAATAGTAATTACCTCTCAAATTAGGTATGATTTTGGTGTCCTGAATCTGGAAGCTGAGTGATATTTTATTAACATATCAGTACATCTAGGTTTAGCTGTGATTTGTGTTTAATACATTTTTGTAAGCTTGTGGATATTGTAATAATAAGTATGCACTTTATGGTTGAAGGGTGACTGAGTGTATCGATTCCTGAAGATGTAGAGGTATAATTTGAGTCAAACACATCTGAAAAATAGTAGATACTGTGGTAATCTCTCAAATGAGGTACAATTTTGGTGGCTTGAATGCGAAAACAGGCAGGTCATCTATTTACCTCCATGAGTATCTAGAATGTTATATGAATTGGACCAGTCATGTCTGGAATCGAGTAGATTCTGTATTAACCTGTATGCATGTGTGGAATGAAATACGATTTGCACCGATAATATCTGGAAGCTAGTAGGTACTTTTACAACCTGTGTTATTTTGTTAGAATGAATCAATCTGGAAGTTAGTAGGCAATGTATTATCCTGCATGAGCGTTCAGAGTGAAGTATGATTTAGGTCAATTAGATCTGGAAGTTAGTAGGTGCTGTTCTAACCCGTATGATTTGAGTGGGTTGAGTTTAGAAGCCAGTAGGTAATGTATTAACCTTCATGCACATATTTAATGAAGCACTATTTAGGTCGATTAAATCTAGAAGCTAGTAGGTACTGTAGCAATTAGCATACTCATCCAGAATGATGTGTTTTAGTGGACTGACTCTGGATGTTGGAAGGTATTTTACTAATCTGCATAAATGTTAGGAACGAGTTATGATTCAAGTCGATATTATCTATAATCTAGTGGGCACGATATTAACCTTAGTACATACATATGAGGAATGAGATACTCGTACAATTAAGGTCAATGACATGTAGAAGCTTGTAGGTCCCTTTTAACCAGTAAGCTCATTTTCAGTGAGGTACGTTTTGGGTATAGTGTACTGAATTAGGAAATTAGCAGGTAAAATCTTATCTTATATGAATGTGTGGAATGAAGTACGATTTGAGTTGATTTGATTTGGAAGATAGTAGTACTGTATTAACCTGTATGCACATCTGGAATTTAAGTCAATTGCATCTAGATGAAAATAAGTATTGTATTAAACTGATTGCATATCTAGAATGAGGTATGACTTTGGTCGATTGCATTCTCTTGGTAACGGAAGTTAAATTAGTATTCCCCATGTCGAAACTTTGCGATTGAAATATGAAATTTTTAATCTTCAATTTGTACTGTGATTCAGTACACGTGTGTTCCTGGATCACTTCGATCATTTGGGTTTGCTTATTGAAAATAGTAATTGTATTCCTAATTTTTTATCGAATTTTGTGAGGTGATGTCAAGTCTGTATTATTTAGGTATTTTTCGGTTAAGAAGTAATTTCTCCAGATAATTATAAAACATCGGGCATTGTTCAGGTCATAGTTAAATTGTTCAATGAAAGATGAGCCATTAGTTTAGGAAACTCTCTTAACATCATCAGCATCATGTAATTTATTATTATATTTTTTTAATTTTTTTTTTTTACGATGCATCCCAGTGAAGAGTTCTCATAAATAGAAAATAATATATTCATTGTTACCTGTAAATTACAACATGCAGAGAAAATACCATATTAACATTCAAACTGCCAAATCGTAGATGAATATCTATGCAGAAAAATTGCACGAGAGAGAGAGAGAGAGAGAGAGAGAGAGAGAGAGAGAGAGAGAGAGAGAGAGAGAGAGAGAGAACAGCCTTACATTTCTATGCTGCATTGATTTTTCTAAACACCAGTAGCTTAATGGTGTTGTATACTGAGACCTAGATTTTCATAATCTTTAAATTATTAGGTCGCACAGAGAACTCTGATATGTGTTGGCATTGTCTATCCGAAAAAAAACTAATGTTACCCAACGCTTTTATCCTAATGTGGACATTCAATCTACATCAATATACACAAAGTGGGCATGCAAAAAAAAAAAAAAAAAAAAAAAAAAAAAAAAAAAAAAAAACTCATTATTCAAATGTTTGACTTAGTTAAGACTTCGCTGATGCGTGATGAGTATCATAATAAAGGACGTCCGAGTCCGTAGGACAGAATCAGGATGTCTACACTAGGTGTTTATTGCGTTATATAACACCTTACCACATTTACCATAGGCATGAGCCAGTTATGGTATAAGGCGGAGTTGTTGAGTTAGGCTCTATTATTATTATTATTATTATTATTATTATTATTATTAGATAAACTACAAACCTAGTTGGAAAAGCAGGACGTTATAAGCCCAGGGGCTCCGAATGGGAAAAATAGCCCAGTGAGGTAAGGAAATAAGGAAATAAATGAACTACAGGGAAGGTAACGAACAATTAGAATAAAATGTTTTTAAGAATACTAACAACACTAAAATAGATCTTTAATGTATAAATTATAAAAAGACAGCAACCTGTTCAGCAGAAAAAAAAAACATTCGCTGCCAGTTTGAAATTTTGAAGTTCCACCGATTCAACTACCTGATGATCTTATGATAACACCGAAATATGTGTGATATTGAAAGATCCATAATAAGCAAATCAGAAGTGGTCCATTTATCCAACTTCTAGGCATAATGTCATCGGCTTATAAGGGTACATTTTTTTTTTTTTGTCGCCGGGCAGATCCCTTAAACCACTGCGAGCTGGTTGGATGACCTAGTAATGACCTGGAGTTGTTCAGAAAGTAAAGGCTACTGCATCACCTTGGATTTCAATAACTGAATAAACGAATATTTTTTTTTTATTCTTTAAAAGATCCAATTGCTTGCAACAGAGGGCCACGGCCGACTCCATCAAACGTTTCAAGTTATACTTTATGTCAAGTAATCTATTAAGAAAGAACCATTACATTTTTTTTCTCGTTTGGCCTCTTGAATTCGATAGGGTACTGTAGTTTACTGTATAGTGTGGTCTTTGTAAAGTATCTTGTATACATCATTGAAAGAATTCATTTACGAATATGATGATTAGGTCACAGTTCAATATGAAAAATTGTTGCCTTTATTGATAATGAAATATTCATGAACCGACGTAAATATCCAATACTGTACCAATCCCATGTGCACGCGTGCTTTCACACACAAACACACTTATGCTGTTTATATAGATATACGTGGATATGCACGTATATACATATATATGCATATATATGTACATATACTGTATATACATACATATATTTGTATGCATGCATGTATGTATGTATGTATATATATAATTATATATATATATATATATATATATATATATATATATATATATATATATGCGTGTGTGCGCATATATGTGCCTATCTATTTATCCATATATATATATATATATATATATATATATATATATATATATATATGTATATATATATATATATATATATATTTACATATATAAACTATATATATATATATATATATATATATATATATATAATGCTATATACTGTATATGTATATATATATATATATATATATATATATATATATATATATATACATACATACAAATATATGTATGTAATTTATATACAGTATATATTAACGTGTTCACAAGTGAGTGTTGCAATAGCAGTGCGTGGCTCTGAATGAATTATCGTGACAATGAGAGAATATCATTTACGTTAACTTATTTCTATGAGGTTCGTCGAAAAACTAGTTGAATGTACATATGAGAATTTTTTTTTCTTTTTTTCCAGGCGCCGTTGCAGTAGACATTGCAAAAATAACATTTTACTTCCGAGGGAAATGAAAATAACCTTTTACTTTTATTATTTGACTACGTCATTTTACTTTGATGGAAATGCAGACCAGGTACTATACTTAATTTTTTTAATGAGGCGCATTTGCACTGACTCGCGGCGGTTCCCTTTTAGTTCAGAAAAGTTTCCTGCTTTCTGATTGGTTAGAATTATCTTGTCCAACCAATCAGCGATCAGGAATCTTTTCCGAGCTAAAAGGGCACCCCTGCGAGTCGATGCAAATGTGCCTCACTAAAAAGAATTGACTATAGTAGGTTTTGTTTTCTAAAAGCTATAATAATGACAATAAAATACATAGAAATAGCCTACCGAAAGTTATTAAAGGTCAACGTAAACTAAAATCAATAAGGAAATTATCTGATGCATGTAACATCGCCTAGTGATCCCCTGGATCGGCGTTCGAGACCCACTCAAGCTCGATTGTTTCATATAGTGTCCACAATCTCACCATCCTATTGACCTAAGCCATTGCCTGGCTTTCTCTTGTTCTTGATTGGATGGAAATGGGGCTTGGGTGCTGACCATATGTATATATGGTCAGTTTCTGGGGCATTGTTCCTGTCCTTTGGCTCTGCCATTGATGAGCAACCTTTAAAACTAGAGCTTTAAAATGAATACAACATTTTCGGTCATACATCGTGGTTCAATTTTCCATCGAAGGAATATAATAATAACAATGATGTTGATACTACTACTACTACTACTACTACTACTACTACTACTACTACTACTACTAATAATAATAATAATAAGAGTTCCTAAAAATGACTTTGCACGCAAATAATCCCTTTTCCCAGGAGCCCAACCGTCAACATTTTCTGATCCTTAATCGTCACCCTGCTCTTCGATTGGCTGGCCTTGGCGTTACGAATAACCAAGCAGTGACAGATAACAGATTCTGATGAAGTTACGTCACACAACACATCTAGGATATTACGAAAGTTGCCATTACCATGGCACAGTGTGTCGTATAATTAAAACATAAACAACATGCATACGAATACTATGAAAAAAAAAAAAAAACCGTCGCAAATATGGTAATCATTATATTATCATTGTTATTACTATCAGTATTTCCATTATTACTTGCCGAGTTACAATCCTACTTGGCAAAGCAGGATGCTATAAGCCCAAGGGCTCCAACAGGGAAAAATAGTCCAGAGAAGAAAGTAAATAGATAAACTATATGAGAAGTAACGAATAATGAATATATAATATCTTAAGAGTAGTTACAACGTTAAAATAGATCTGTCATATATATACTATTAAGAATATTATTGTTATTATTATAATTATTATTATTATTATTATTAATCTATAAATATTTTGAACTATAGTGTATGCTTGAAAGGATACAAAGCACACAATGATATAATTATGATGTAATCCAAAGGCTTTTAGAGCTTATTCAGTTCCTGCTCTGCTCATGACTACATACCTTTTTTTTTACTCTGACCTTTGCATCATAATATAGATAACACAGGAGGATTTTTATGTCCTCATCCTCATTATTATTATTATTGATACTTTTTTTCACATTATTATTATTATTTTTATCATTATTATTATTATGAAAAAACATGAAACTTCCAAAGCGAGTAATGTAAAAGATAATTGAAGTTGATAAATTGAATAATTGATTGACTGACTCCCACAAATTGACGTCATTATATTCCAAAAAACTCAAATAATCTGTTATTAAAAATATGATTCTTGTTAGAAATAAAAATCACAAAGAAATGAAAGAGAGAAGAACGGTAAAGTGTAAAGAACAATAACAAATGAGAACAGATTAATCGATAATTGCAGACAGCTGACTCAATTACAGTAGTTCGAGACTGGGAATGATCATGAAATCTGTGCCCAAAAATGTCCACTAACCCACAGTGGCGATTACAAATGCCCATAACATCATCATAAATGACTTTATGGTGATGTTAGTGAAAATCTCTCTCTCTCTCTCTCTCTCTCTCTCTCTCTCTCTCTCTCTCTCTCTCTCTCTCTCTCTCTCTCCACAATGGTGAATATAAATGGCCCTTGACATCATAAGTGACATCATGGCGAAGTTAGTGAAAATCTCTCTCTCTCTCTCTCTCTCTCTCTCTCTCTCTCTCTCTCTCTCTCTCTCTCTCTCTCACCGCAATGGTGATTACAAACGCCTATGGGATCATGGTGAAGTTAGCGAAAACACTCTCTCTCTCTCTAGAGGTGTAGGAGAAGGGATATCCGGTGGGTGCCAAGAGTTCTAGAATAGTATGTTGCAAAACCTGTTTAGTGAGCGATCGTCTGTGCTTAGGTGAACAAGCTTCGCTTAGAATTTGTGTCGGTGAACAAGTTAAATAAAATGCAAATGTATATATATATAAAAAAAAATTGCCTGAAATATACGCTTTAGGTGTTTTCAGTTTGGAGCTCTACAAATTGAGCAAAAATAATTCTTTTGATGAATTTTTCTGTTGAAAAGGCAGTTTGCACAAAAAAAAAAATAAGCTTAGGTTGTGTTTAGACAGCAGTTGTCAAATTGTAAGAGTTATTAATTGTGTTTTCGTAATTGAAAAGTTAAAGAAGATAGTGAAGAAAATATTTGGGCATTTTTATTATCTCTCAGATGTGTTTAGAGTAGAAATGCCATTGGAAAATCAGTGTATGCACTAAAGATTTTCGTTTTGGCTTTAAACTGCGTATAGACAACAGTTATTGAACATAAAGACAATATATATCTCGGTTCTTAAGGGTTGATTCCAAGAAATGAATAGAATGTTGACGTTTTTGCTGTGATATCGCCCAGATGAGTTTTGACAGAGACTGTCAAACCACATAAACCTCGCAGAAATAAGAGTATTTACGTGTGCTTAGACAGCTGATATCCAACAGAGTAAACTAAGCAAATTTAACTTTGATAAAGATTTGATCAGAGGAATTTATTAAACATTGGAAAATCTTACAAATGTAAACATGAAATTCTGTTAGCCATGATTGTATTATTATTTCCGTTGCGTGATAAGCGTCGATAAAAGCCGCTAGAACCGATTGCCTACAGCGCATGCGCCATGCCGTAAAGTGCCACGTGGTTCTGATGGTACTGGAGTGGTGGCGTTGGTTATATTAACAGTGAAAACAATTGTTAGTTTGCTCGTTTAATGATGAATTAACGACAGTGCTTGTTGATAAATTTGGTACCCTATTGGTTAAACATTTAATTACAAATAAATCAGATAATATGGAATGAAAGAAAATGGGATGATTAAGATACAAAGAAATGGGACTCTTTAATCAAGAAAAAGAAAATCTATAATGCTATACTCAATTCATTAATTCTATTCGGTAAAGGTAAACTTAAGTAGATCGTACCTTTGAGATAATAATTTTTCTTTCAGTTTTCATATTATTATCGTAAATGTTGCAGCGACAACAACTACAATAAACATCATCTTAATGATGATATAATTAATAATAATATATAATAAATCTCCCAAACAAAAACCAAACCAACAAAATTAAGCGTCAAATATTAACTAGAATAAGAACATCAATTAGACAAAAGGGTAACCAGAACACAGTTAACGATGAAATAATAATAATAATAATAGGGAATGTAAAATGGGACGATGAAGAAAAGGATGCATAGACTGAGAGCATTCGGATAAGGAGCATCCTGTATGTTAATGATGTAAACCGTGAGCATGAAGCCAGGTAACAGACAGCTCACCCTTCTGCAGAAAAGTTACGTCATAGGGCGTAAATATTGTTTCAAGGAAAAGGCCTCCGTAGGGGGTAATACCGGCAGTAAACCTCACGCGGAGCACTGTAAACAGTACTGAATGGTCTTTACAGTGTTCCTTCGGCCTCTAGATGCACTTGTTTTATGGCCTTTCACTTTCCCTTCGTTCTTGCTTCCTTTCCTCCATCGTGCTGTCCAACCTCTACTAACTTTTACTCTAGGCCCTTGAGTAAAATCCTTGAGTCTGGGGTTTTACCCGAGATGCACTTGGGGGCTAAATGGACCCACGGCCCCTAGCACCGGATATATGTAACCCAGGGTAAGGCGATAATGAGAGAGAGAGAGAGAGAGAGAGAGAGAGAGAGAGAGAGAGAGAGAGAGAGAGAGAGAGAGAGAGAGAGAGAGAGAGAGAGTGTCTCCGCTGAAACGATCGAGCTAAAAACCGGTTTGGCGAGTTCGAGTAAAAAGAAAGAAAGAAAAAAAAAAGAATCCTGAGTCGCCGATGTCTGATTCTTTTCGCAGAATAATTCCGCATCCTTCTTTCCTTCACGCGCATGGCGAAAGATTTGTTATAATAATAATTTTGGTAATAAATAATGGTAAAAAGAGGATAACTATGGTAAAATGACAATCATTATGAAATAATTACTATTAAAATAATGATAACGATTTCGGCAAAATGATAATAGTGATAATGGTTATGGCAAAATAATGATAATAATAACAACTGTAATGTAATTTTATGCAGCAATGAGAGACAATAATAGGCGTAAGGCAGTGTATTCATATACTTCAAAATATTGTAATTTTGATATTTTCAAATCAGCCAACGACTTTTAAATGCTAAGCATTCATTCTCTTTTTTTTATCAGCCTTTTTTTTTAAATTAACACAATTAATTTGAAAAGTATTTTATCATAATTGATCACATATACAGATTTTGATAATCAATTTTGGAAAGTAATATTCTTAGCATTAGGTGATACTAAAAATTGGGATAAGTATCATTTGTTAATAAAGAGAAAAAAAATAACTGAAGAGGGATTTTTTCGGGCTGCCAAACACCGATAGTGACCACATGGCATCAAAATCATAGTTCATAAATCCGGCGGAAGAAACGCTGGCTGTGAGAGAGAGGGAAATAATAATAATACAGGATGTAACTCCAGATGGTTACGGTTGTGAATATTTTCTCTTTGTTCATCTTCGTACTTCCACACTCAGTGAGTTTGGCACGCAGCATATGCCATACACTCACCAGGCTGTCTAGGGTTTGACAAGATATAGATGGAGCTGCGGAGGGGTTGACTAGTTCTTGCGAAACTGAAGCAACGT
>NC_090729.1:166257280-166259780 GCF_036898095.1 Palaemon carinicauda | reverse complement strand
TATTCAACGTTATATCTTTGGGTATAGTCATTAATAGAGATTAATGCATATTATTATTATTATTATTATTATTATTATTATTATTATTATTATTATTATTATTAGCTAAGTTACAACCCTATTTGGAAAAGCAGAATGCTATAAGCCCAAGGGCCCCAACAGGAAAAAATAGCCCAGTGAGGAAAGGAACTAAGGATATAAATAAACTACTAGAGAAGTAATAAACAATTAAAATACAGTATTTTCAAAACAGTAACAACTTTAAAATTTATTTTTAATTTATAAGTTATAAAAACTTGAAAAACAAGGGGAAGCTAAATAAGGTATTGTGTCCGAGTAAACACTTAACCAAGAGATCTCTACCCCAGGACAGTGGAAGACCATGATATAGAGGCTATGGCACTACCAAAGACTAGGAAACAATGGTTTGATTTTGGAGTGTCGTCCTTGGAAGAGTTGTATCCGATCAACCGATTCTATGACCTGAATTAATCCAATGGACGAACAAAGCATAATTAACGAACCCTTTAGATAGAGCCAACATCCTTTGTTAGTTCTTAAATAAATGCCTTTAAATGCTTGGCTGACATGAAATAGATTACATTCTGAATATGGAATACTATACATCACATTGTTGTCATTTTCATAGCTTTTCTTCTCAAGGTGATAATTTGAATTCAAGCCATGGTCTGTTTTCCAGTAATTCTGTATTACCCGCATTTCTTAAATCCGACTTATCTCTGATCATCAAGAAATTGACATCTTAGGGATCTTATACATTGTAAAAAACACGTAATATACATATATATATAATATATATATATATATATATATATATATATATATATATATCTAATATGTGTGTGTGTGTGTATGTACTGTATATATAATATATATATAATATATATATATATATATATCTATGAATATATATGCTTATTATGTATGAGACTTTAGCCTATATATGCAAAAGTGCTGGTGGGGAATGGCACATTTTCTTTCTTACGTCAACATTTGCATTCAAGAACATCGTCATTATTTTGATTGATAGTCCGATTATAATCCACCGTTAACATCATAACTCTTTCTACTCGTGTCAATAGAACTTCGCTCAAAAGTTTATGAAAATCAAACACAAATTATTTTAACAATTGATTGATTTATGTAGACCAGTTATGGTCATTGGGACTTTGAGTTCAACAGGCGGGAGAGGGGAGATTATTTGGTAACTATGGGTAGTATCATAACTTTTTTTTTTTGTTATTTTTAACGTATTTTGTTGTGGTAGTTCTTATGAATTATGTAATTATATTCTTTTATACACCAGAGTAATTCACATTTTCTATACAACGTCCTTGATCCATTTCTGTTATCTCTCCTCTCTCTCTCCTCTCTCTCTCTCTCTCTCTCCTCTCTCGCTCTCTCTCTCTCTCTCTCTCTCTCTCTCAGTAACACATCAGCTAAGGGGAAATAACCATCTCGTCATTTAATTCAAATGAACAAAAATCTATTAGAGATAAGTTGAATTTATCGTGTTAGTTAATCGATTGCTATTTCAAAATAATGTAAATATTATTGCAAAATTCAGTATATACCGAACTTGCAATGATTGTAGTAAGACCTAAATAGCATGTCGTGTACATTGCAAAACAAATTTACAACCAACCAACAAACATTAAAACAATTTATGTCGATTTGTAAGTGGAATATCCTTGCTGATATATACTTTCAGCAGAGGAGACATGTACTACCTTCCCTTGTTTTTAAGCAATTTTTTTAAACACCATAACACCAAAATATTGCACCGTTAAAACAAGTAATAAAAGACAATTCCCCAAGGCCAAAAAATAATGATCTTACAAAACTAAAGCCTAAAGACTTAGTCCCCCAGAACAAAAACTCCTAGATCCAGTAACTTAGTACAAAATGCTAAGACTGTACATACATAAAAAATACTATGAAGAATCAATCCCCAAGGACAAGAATTCTTAGATTCCGTCTCCCAGGACCCAGAAGGAATAAAACCTAGGCTTAATTCCTCCCCTCCCCCACACTACAGCCTCTGAAAGCTACAAACCGAGGATATAAACCCTTTAAAAAGACAATACTCTAGAATGGAAACTCTCTAAGACTTCTCACGTAAAGTCTACATTCCCCAGAAAAAGAACTCGAGTCCAGTTCCTAGGATGAAACCTAAAGTGACAACCTCTAATATATTTTAAGATAGGAAAAAACAACCTTTGTCAAAGAAAAGGTGTTTAAGGCCTATATTATGTGTTTTCTTCATTATATTGTTAAATTGAAGAAATTACTTGCCTTATATACGTTGATCATATTTGTCAATATCAGTTATATTGAGAGCGTTTTGAAAAATGTCTAAATGCATACTTTTTTTCATTTTTTATATTCGGTATGAGTCACGTATTTGACCTTCGGTTTGTGACGTGTATGTAATATGTGCCAATCATTCTATCGTCGGGTCCTCTTCAGTGCATTATCG
>NC_090729.1:166249780-166252280 GCF_036898095.1 Palaemon carinicauda | reverse complement strand
AAAAAGAACCAGAATAAACACGTCTGCTTTTCTCCTCTGTAAAAGTGTCGATTTTTTATCATGAAAATTATTGTTGCTTTGAGATTTTGTATATAAAGGAGAGTGTTTTACTATAAACTCACTCAGTTGCTTTCATACTGCCTTTGAGTCACAACCTTCTCTCGGCCCGTCACAGACAAGTAGCAACTGCCCCTTTTGTAAACATTCACATAAGTCGCTGACATATGTTCTCATAGTTCCTTTAAACTATCAGGTCGTGATAAGACTGCTCTACGTAACATGGGACTGAAGCGGCAAAATAGGGTAAAAGACTTGTAAAACGAGGAATGTAAAGTTAAAGACTGCGATGTCATCGTATAGCGCAGTCAATGATGACTTGTCACTATCTTGGCACTTTCTGTGATTCATTGGAAGTTTTGAAAGTACAACCCCGAAAGGTTTTCGAGGCGTCATGTCTCGAAGAATGTTCGACACTGAGACATGGGAGTTCATGCGGAAAGGAAAACAAGGAAACATTCTGAAATTATCTTTTTCCGTGATTCCTTCCTTCCAAACAACTACACTTGATAGTTTTTTTAAAAAATTAATTTCAGATCGCATTATAAGTGTTTGAATGTTTTTATTCACCGACAGGAGGCTAAAGAAAATAATGGTATGTTAGCTCAGAGCACAGCCTAACTGGACTGTTAGCATAATAACAAAATAATTGATTGAACCTTGAATCTCTAATAAGGAGTGAACATAAATGTGCCATGGTCTTCTGCTTTTTATTTGAATATATTTTTGTACTAAACTTTTCTATTTGTCAGAGAAAGTGAGAGAATGTGATTTTATTTCAATGCAATACTATCTTATTTTCTGTTACTACCTTGGTTTTGAAGTTTTCCTACATTATTTAATCAGGACACATAGGTAGTAAATGCTGTTTAAAATCACCAGAATTTATAAAAACGGTTTTATTTGTGATCTGCAAATTGAAAAATTTTCCCCTTATCGTGAAAGTTCATTCTTATATGCTGAGAAGAACGAAAGTGTAGACGCTTTAATATGTTAGCAGCTCTTTTAGGAGAGGGATATTCCAAAACCAAGCCATTGTTATCTAGTCTTGGGTAGTGCCATAGCCTCTGTACCATGGTCTTCCACTGTCTTGGGTTGGAATTCTCTTGCTTGACGGTACACTCGGGCACACTATTCTATGTAATTTCTCTTCCTCTTGTTTTGTTAAAGTTTAATAGTTTATATAGGAATTACTTACTTTTATGTGGTTACTTTTCTTAAAATATTTTATTTTTCCTTGTTTCCTTTCCTCACTGGGCTATTTTCCCTGCTGGGACCCCTGGGCTTATTGCTTCCTGCTTTTCCAACTAGGCTTGTAGCTTAGCAAGAAAAAAAAAAAAAGAAAAAAAAATAATAATAATAATGTGTTTACCTATCTTGCAACGCATTTCAGTATTTTTCAGCCAACTTCCAATAACATTAGGTTATGTATGTCTTCATTGGCAATAATTTTCACTGTTTGTTTAGAGACCCTTAACTTTTAGCATTGTTCATCAACTCCTCATGGCTTATGTGCTTTAAAGTTCTGTTCATATTTTTTCTTTTGTTTATAATCATAATTCCTTATTTAACTTTCAATCTTTAAATATTTATTTAGAAATCCGTACATATTTTGGCTTGTCTTCGATATTTTTCCTATTGAGTCTATTCAGATCCTCTAGGATCTCGCCTGAAATAGTTTTATATTTTCAAAGATTGGTGGCTGAGATGGAAATTAGATTAAATGTCCTTAAAAGGCTCCATTGGAGTAATCAATTGTTCCATATTTATTTACAGAATATTTTTTGCTTTTACCCTAACACGATAAGGGTAACTTGTCAGTCTCATCCAATAAAAGTTTCAATTTAAGGAACATACTTCACACAAGTATCCTTACGTCGAGTGCTCCTGACTTTATATTGCGTTCCAAGGTCCTTTGAATATATTTAAAAGGCCTTGGGGCAATCTACCGTCTTGTTCTTGAGAGGCAATCGATTACTCATGTCCTTATATCGACACCTTTGTTTTTATTTCACGTTTTTCCATTGACTGAACGCAGCCAAATAGAATATGCATTCCTCTCTCTCTCTCTCTCTCTCTCTCTCTCTCTCTCTCTCTCTCTCTCTCTCTCTCTCTCTCTCTCTCTCTCTCTCTCTCTCTCTCTCTTTATATATATATATATATATATATATACATATATATATATATATATATATATATATATATATATATATGTATATATATATGATAAATACTAATTATAATAATTCTTTGTTTCGATTATTATAAATTACTAACTACCTTAACTACCTTATTGGTGACAAATATGTGTGAGACTGATGATCATTCAGTGCTATTACCGAAGCTATTTTGTCAGTATAAATATGATGATTAGTGTAGGTGTTGATGAATATTGAACATTAGGTAACAGTTAGTCATACCCAACCATCTTGAATTTCATATC
>NC_090729.1:166234780-166237280 GCF_036898095.1 Palaemon carinicauda | reverse complement strand
GATTGAAAAAAAGCAAATCAGACATTGGCTAGGTTAAGTAAAATTTGGAAATCAAATCTCCTAAAATTACCTTTAAAAACCAGGCTATATATCAGTGTAGTAAGATCGTTGTTACTGTATTGAGATGCGTCGTGGATATGATTATTTGCTCATTGGGAACGACAATTTACATTAATAAATAATATAATAGCAATAATAATAGTGAAACATAATTTGTAATACATTTAGAAAAGGTGAGGTTTATTTCAACGTTGACGTTTCTTAATAGTCATGGGAGAGAGAGAGAGAGAGAGAGAGAGGAGAGAGAGAGAGAGAGAGAGAGAGAGAGAGAGAGAGAGAGAGAGAGAGAGAGAGAAGGGATTGAATGCATGAAGTTTGTAGCAGGATCTTCGGAGGAGAGTATCGCATGGTACGATTAGACGCAGACGTGTCCTGTAAAGTTAATCTTGACCGCCATCAGTGCCTGACCTGTTGCATATGAACCATTTTATATGTTTAGAGAACCTCAATTTGTGGTTGATTTTGACCAATCTCTTGGTAGATATTATAAAGATATATTTGAAAAAATTGAATAATTTAGACATTATAAAGTTGATTCGGAAAACTGTGTGAAATATCGGGAGATATGTGATGTTATAAATTTAAAAAAAGGATCTGTAGAGTTCCTGCTCATTTTTTTTACCTTTTCTTTTGCTCCTTTTCTGTCATCTTTTCGCCAAACGTCATAACGTTTAGTCCGTCGTGCAACTGGTAGGATTTTCCCCAGTTGCTCATTGACTGGGGATTTTCTGTAGGATCAAGCACTGACATATTCATAAAACCAATCTCTCTCTCTCTCTCTCTCTCTCTCTCTCTCTCTCTCTCTCTCTCTCTCTCTCTCTCTCTCTCTCTCTCCCCAAGCGATGTTGTCCAGATTGAAAATTCTTGTCTATTTTGCATAGCAACCTCAATGGCGTCACTGCGCCAGCCTATTTGAATACTAAATTCTAATCCATAAAAGTCTAAATTCCGTTAACGATTAAAAGATAAAAGGTCATTCATGAATGGCAGAGGCAAGGACGGGGCAATGCCTGAAGACTGATCATATAGCTTCCGTTCCATCCAAGCTATGACCAGGGAGAGCCAGGCAATAGCTGCTAATGACACAGCAGGTAGATTTATATGCTCCCTCAAACCCCCATCCCTGACTCACAAGAATGGTGAGGCTGCAAACGTTTCTAGAAACAATCAAGCTTCAGCAGGTCTCGAACTCCTGTCCAACAGATTGCGAGGGAAGGGTGTTTTTAATAGGCTACCACTGTTTTTTATTAATTTTTATGCCACTTCATCATTTGACATGTAACTGTAGCCATGCGAATATTTGCCCTGGGCCACTCCCTAGTATTTATCTAGTGACTAACAAAATGTTCTTTTGTTATTTCAGATACCTTGCTTTTGTGATATTTGTTTCAGCGTTTAACTATTCAAGGATCTATGTAATTTTCATACACAACACACACACACACACACACACACACACACACATATATATATATATATATATATATATATATATATGCATATATATATATATACAGTATATATATATATGCATATATATATATACAGTATATATATATATATATATATATATATACAGTATATATATATATATATATATATATATATATATATATATATATATATATATATATATATATATATATATATATATATATATGTGTGTGTGTGTGTGTGTGCTTCTTCAAAAAGGCCCATAAAATAAACAAAGGAAATATGAATAAATCACTGTATTTCGACCAATACACATTGGCCCTCTTTACACCTTGAAAAGGATCAATATGTCTTGGTCGAGATATAGAGATTTATTTATATTTCCTTTGTTTCTTTTGTGGTCTATTTTGAAGAAACATGTTAAACTGTTTGATTACAGTTATAAGTAAGACATATATATATATATATATATATATATATATATATATATATATATATATATATAAATATATATATATATATATATATATATATATATATATATATATATATATATATATATATACACATGCATTCTTACGTGTTTCCTGCAAAAATCATAGTGTTATGTACTTTCTTCAGACTCTCCGGCGTCTAGCCTTTAGTTAAAGACGATATTTAAAATCATCATCACATCCTCCTACGCCGATTGACGCAAAGGGCCTCGGTTAGATTTCACCAATCGTCTCTATCTTGGGATTTTAAATCAATACTTCTCCTTTCATCATTTCCTACTTCACGCTTCATAGTCCTCTGCCATGAAGGTCTGGATCTTCCAACTCTTCTAGTGCCTTGTGGAGCCCAGTTTAAAGTTTGGTGAACTAATCTCTCTTTGGGAATGCGAAGAGCATGCCCAAACCATCTCCATCTACCCCTCACCATGATCTCATCCACATATGGCACTCGAATAATCTCTTATAATTTCATTTCTAATCCTGTCCTGTCATTCAACTCCCAATATTCCTCT
>NC_090729.1:166139780-166224780 GCF_036898095.1 Palaemon carinicauda | reverse complement strand
TTCTGCCACTATGCCCATTTTATTCGAGGCAATGGGGTTTTCACATCTTCTGAATACTTATGCCAGTCTTCCAGTGGAAGAGACTGTACATTATTAATCTAGCCTCCTTGCTTGCGAGCTCCCTTGTATCCAAGGATGCAACTCGGTAGCAGGTGTCTAGCACTACCTCCCAAGTGCTCTGGCTGTTCACGTTTCTAGGTTGCAGCAAATCCGACAAATGCATGCAGTCGAACCCATGACATCCAGATTAGAACCTTCAGGGGAAGAATTTGGCATTTTTCCAATAAAATTGTATCAAAAGAGTGCAGGCTAAGAGGCAAGTACCACCACTTCAGTGGGACACTTTCCATCCCAGGACCCCTTGAGGATCGAGGTTTCCAAGGGAAATGTCATATGTCGAGAATTACACTGTCACTGATTGAATTGGTTTACACTACGCCTTCCTTTGCTGCTTCTCATAAGGAGCAAGAACATGTAGAGGCTTCCGCGAAGTCCAAGGAAGTAACGGGTTCTATGAGCCTTCCAGCATTCTGGCCTCCTTCACGGGCAATGCTTGTGAAAGGAAGGATGCAGCCACACTTCCAAAGAATTGAACCTACGGTCCCCCAGGCTTCAGAAGTAAGTACAGCTTGGAGTTGCTACTCTGTCATCTTCAATGCCAACCAAGGCTCCTCAAGGCCTTGCTTCTTTATACCAGTTATCATTAACGATAAGGACCCACTCCAAGACTGGCCAGATACAGATTTGGAGGTGGAAGATGATCTTGGTGATGATTCTGACTACTTTGTAGGAACACTTCCTACACCAACTGGCTCTAAGGTTCCCAACACAAAGGAAAGTGAGTTGGGGTCGAATTTCTTACCGTTTCCCTCCTGTATCGAAAGGGTTAATGGCCTTGGCGAAGCCCCTCGCTTGTCTCGTCTCCTAAAGGAAGGAACACGCTGATAGACTTGTTTTTTGGGCTCCTTTCTTGGACATATCATAGCCCATTAACAAAGCCGACTCGCAGATTTCTGCAAAGAAAGATTCCCTTAGAGCCAGGAAGTCATCAAAGTTACTCCCTCCGCTGTTTGTGAGACAAAGGAAGTACTACTTAGTTCAGAAGGACATCTCTTCTCTCCTGCCCTTAGATCCGGCAGTTTTAGCCCTAGTGCAAAGTTCGTTGTTGAAGAAGTTGGCTGTATAGCCTGTTTTATTTGCAGTGGTTGATGCCCTGAATATGGGGAGGACGATTAGAGCTAATCTTGAGACCTCCTCTTGGATGATCCACATGTTGGCAACTGTTGCCTACTTAGCTTCTACAGATGATTTTTCGGACCCCAAAAAGCTTAATGTCTTCAAAAACATTGTCCTTACTGGTGCAAGGGCAATGAGATTTGTAACGCACACCACTGCAAACCATGGGGCCAATTAGATACTGCAGAAAAGCAATACCATCATCTTCAGGTTCAAAAAGCAGGTGCCTAAGAGGGAGACCTTCCACCTTCGGAATGCCCCAGTCAAGACCCCACCCTTGTTCCATCTAGAGGACATGGAGGCAGTGGAGTAAAAGCTGAGAAAGGCTAGTCAAGACTCCCTCTTCTACTCTTCCACCGACCCGTAACATCCTGGCAACCCACGGCTTGGGCACCACCCTTGTAGGAAGGTTTTCGTCCGGCAAAGACCACCGCCAAGAGACAGAATCCTGTGACCTCCCTTTCAAGGGAGAAGGTCCAAAGGACAAGGGGGTAGTGGAGGCAGATGAGGGCAATGCCCCCACTAAAGGACCATTCACCTACAATACCACCAGCAGGACATAATTAAAGTTCAGGTGGGAGAGATAGCAATGCCATGGGGCAGAACCCTGGAGAGTAACAGTCCTCTGATTGGGTTATGTTGTCCTTTTCATCAACTCTACCTCTCCTGGTTCGTTCTCCAACAAGATTAATGTCCTTTGTACAGGAATTGTCGAAGGACATACCCCTTTCGGGTAGGCAGAAGGTGAGACCATGGTAGAGAAAGGTGCTCTCTAGGTCTCTAAGCTTTTATAGTCAACTCTTTCTTGTCTAGGAGGAGTTTGGAGGCTGGAGAGCAGCCATAGACCTCTTAGTTTTGAATGAGGTAGTTCTTAAGACTCATTCAAGATGGAAACCGCAGCCACGGTCAGACAAACAGTAAAAAAGCACAACTTCACACTTGGAGATCCACCATATCCTCACTCAGAGAGGATCTTCACAACCAGGGGCAAAACAGAATCTGGATACCTCAGGAGACCTTTAGCCTTAGTATACCAAGCAAAGTGGGTTATATTTTGTGGTTGATGCCATGGAAGGGGTCTCTTTCCACTCAGAGCAACTGCATCCCTGATTGCCAAAATTTTGCTTTATCTCCTAGTATCTCCGAGAAGGAAAACTCTGCTCAGTATCAGTGGTGAAAGGCTATCACTCTCCCTTAAGCCAGGTCTTTAGGCTGAAAGGAGTCTATATTTCCTCTTTCAATTCTCATACAAAGTTTTGGATAAGCTAGTTGGAAGTGAGACCAGCTCTGTTGAACGTTGATCGAGGACAGAGGTTACGGTTTTAATCTGGGATAAATGTAAAGAATGACTGCCCTTTTCTTTTCTTTATCATCCTCTCTCTTTGGACACAGCATCTAACACCCTGTCAGCTAGACTTTATTCAACTGCATGTAAGCCCCATGTACCTCGTAGTTGTTCTATATAGTACTGTACTGTATTATCAAAGTGTTGTCCCCGAACTTCATGCAAAGGGAAATATGGTGTGTCTTGGTAATCCTCAGTGTGTTTATATTACAAATTTTTTGCTTATATTTTGCCTTAGACAGTGTCACAAAAGTGTTCTTACACTTACTTACCGGTATTACATGGTCTGTCGACCCACTAGCATTGTCAAGCCACTGGTTAACGAGGTGTCAGGATTCTCATCATCATCATGCTTGAGTGTAGAAATCCCTGGTAAAAGTTTCCTGCAGGTTGGAAAGGAGACTTTCACCCTTGTAAGGATGAGTTTCCCATGTAAAGAACGAGTGTTTGTATTTGTGTAGGAACAAAAAACAAATTTGGTGGTAATTTGTATTTGAACTAACTGTGCAAACCTGAGTTCTTTAAATAAATTTACCAGCCATCATCTATCCCCAGAAGTCCCATCTGCAATTGAAGTGATGTAGAAGTGGTATTTACCCGTTACCGACTGGTAACAACCCATATTAGCCGTATTCCAGCTTTACTGTTATAATTACTCCTATGTTGTATAAAGAACTCAGGCTTGTATAGTGTAATTAGGAAAAATACATACTCTAAATTTGTCATGTTTTGAATGTAAGGACTTTGAACCTATTGAATGATATTTGTAAATAAAGTCACTCTCTTTAGTGGACCTCTGTCAAATATGTATTACACCTATTAATGTCATGTATAGAATTTTCCACTAAAAAATAAGACATTCTTATAATATTTAAAGGCAACTTCTGTATCATACGACACATAAAAGCTGTTCATTAGCAAATGTGGGAGTTTGTCTTCTCATTATACAGTAGATGCTTTGTAATATATCCCTTGTTTTTAAGCAATTGAAGTTACAATTCTGAATGAAGATAATATAGGTGAGAATGGATTAAATGTACATAGCTTTAGGAAGTCTGTTTCATTGATCGTTGTTTATGAATAAATTAGATGTTAGAAAACCATATACTGTATTTTATTTCAAGTCTCAGTAACCATTTATGTTTTATACACTTATGCCATTTTCTCTGAGAATCAGTTAATTCAGTAAAGTCTATCGCTGTTCAGGTTCCCGAGTGACTGCATATGCCCTGTTTGCTGTGGTGCGTTTTAATCTCTTGTGGGTACCTATCATAATCCGATGGTTGATCCACACCTTATGGATCTACTTTGATGTCCGTGAGATGTCCGTCATCAACTCTGTAGCATTTGGGGGTGTTTACCTCTTTTCCTTTGTTACAACTTCGCCAGGGCATCAGGTGAGAGGTCAGATCTTTCAACTGATAACTAAAAGTTTGAGGTTATGTAATATTCATTACATTTCGATGTTGAGTTTCTCTAGTTAGCTTTTCTTTTTATGCACCCTTTCTCTTAGCAGTGATATGTCAAATCAATTTTCAAGCTCAGGCCATTGATCCTTGATTGCCCTTACCCATTTTTGCTGACATTTGTAAAGCAGTAGGTTGGATCTTTTTCCTGTGACCTTAATTCAGTTTAATGGTATGTTTCTTTAAGCAAATGGACTACTACAACTGTTAAATCTTTAGTATTTTACTTGTGTGTATTAAGATTCATTCATTAAGTTAATTCAGATACTAATAACATTAGTGAATAAAATTGTTAATGGTAATGACATCCTTATGAGTTCATTCAATCATTCTAGAAGCTATAAAATTTATATGTGGTGGAACATTGATATATTATTTTAACCAAATCATTTAGTAAATTTACGGTAGGGTAGTTCATTTGAAATATTGTACTATATAATACTTGAAAGTGTTGAGAGACTAAAATTTTAATCTTTTATACCCACCAGATACTACGCATCGCACTATATTATGTGATAACCTTTGGGGAAAACATCATCATTGCCATTTTGTGGTCTTATTATGCTCCAGATAATTTTTTCCAAGTCACTGGTCTTGCCGTCATGTTTGGAGGTAAGTCTTATATGTTCCAATGTAATATTATTTGGGAAATAATGGAGGCAAGAGCTTTATTGAGCCAGTTAATGGCTAAAGACAATGAAGTACCTTCGTCAATGTGTGAAAATTGCATATGCTTAAGGTTATGATGTTTGTACATTAACTCAGTTGAATTTCAAAGGGGTATTCTAAGTATATAAGAATATAAGATGTATGTAATTTGGCTTTACTGTATTGTAATGTATATCCCTTGTCAACGAATGAATTCCCCTCCTGCTGTTAGTAATTGAAGACATAGTAGATAATCCAGTTGGAAGCCATTGATATGCAGTTTGCTTTGAAATTTTGGGGCTACCCATTTACTGAAATCCTGGTAGAATTTATTTTGCAATAATATCAAGGTTATTTTTATTTCAGAGGTACTGTAAAGCAGAAATAAACTAAGATTGTTGTGTTGAATATTGTGAATTCTTTACCTTGTATGTGATAGGATTTGATCTTGAGATTATTATAATTCAAGGAAGTGTTTACTGGCTAATATTATTGAAATATATTTGATTATCCACAGGGGTTTATGTAATAAAATGTAGAAAGTATTATTCCTGAAGGCCATTAGTGAACAGAAAAATACTTTATACCTTTGGGTGTTCAGAAAATACAGTATTGTATAAAATGTTATAGTCAACCTCAGTGGTGAATGATTCATTTTTATTGCCAGTTTTAGGTGCCTTATTTTTCTTTAT
Organism: Palaemon carinicauda; assembly: GCF_036898095.1. Lineage (NCBI taxonomy): Eukaryota > Metazoa > Arthropoda > Malacostraca > Decapoda > Palaemonidae > Palaemon > Palaemon carinicauda. The sequence continues at coordinate 166,219,393 of NC_090729.1, read as the reverse complement.
GAATATTTCTCTTTTCTAGGTGCTTTTGGAGGTCTCCTATTCCTCATGATCTACTACTGCTGCTTTCATCCTGACAGGCAAAACATTTGGGCCTGGCAGAAATTACGCGAGTTCCAGGCAAAGCGACAGAACAGACCCGGCATTGTGTAACAGATTGTATGTTTTATTAATATACAATACATATGAGAACATAAAACCCCAAGGGATCAAAGGCTCCTACAGTTATGACATTTGAAGCAAAGATGATTTTTTCAAATGATCAGAAGTCCATGCCATCTGTAGGCTGTTCTGTCATTTTGTTTATTTCAGTTACTTAACAGTTGTCAATATTGTGTTGAGGAGGGGGTGAGTTTTATAGTGGAAATTATTTGTTGGGTATTATGTGCAATGTTACCGATAAGGTCTTTTCAATTATGTATTTATTATTATTTTATCTCTTTCAGTCAGACCTAGTCATTACAGTATGTTCTTTGTAAATAGTGTCTTTGTGTATAATTCTTGATAATTACAGCTTCCAATAAGGTTCACAGTACAGCACTGGAACTTTAAATTATTCAGAAATTGTCATCTGATGCTTGAAGGACAAAAGGTTGTGCAAAAGTCTAGTTTTACATAATCAAGTTAAGCTGTCATCCAGTATCCCAATTATTGTAATTAATAGATATTTGAAAAGTGTTTCTATATATACAGTTCCATTGGTCATTTCTTAATGCTTTTATTTTACAATACAATGGAGTCATACATCATGTTTCATATTTGGTTGTTTTTGACTCTCTATTTGTTAAGAAACAATAGGAAAAATGAATGTATTTTTTTATTCTTTATAATTAAAAAGTGTAGAGGTATTAGAAAGACCGTAAAATAGTTTATGAATGAAATATTGCATTATCAGTGACATGGAAATGCTTATAGAGGTTTAAAGTGTGTTTGGATGGATTTTGAAAGATTAACTCATGTCAGTTGGTTTTTTCATGTTAGGTTATGAGTCTTTGAAGCAATTAGAGACAACATAAGGTATGACTGTACAGATGATGTCAGTCTTGTGAGGAAGCATTAATTTGATATATAATTTTTTTTTACAATGCAAATAGAATACTTTATAATTTAAACCTAGTCAAACTTAATTGGCATATGCAGTTTATGTTTGTCAGGAGGTAGAAAACGTCCCCTGAATTTTTTTGATTGATTTTTTAAAGGTCCTATTGTTTTTGCATGCCTGTTGAGACTTTTTCATGAAGGTTTTGATTGATAAGATCATACAATATTTATGTTAGCTAACTCAAGTCGGGTATTTTTTCTGTGATGGTTAAGGACTTACTTATTCAACATTAGAAATGAAGAATCACGTGCCTCTTCAATAAGCTCTTGATATGCATTTGTGCCTCCTAGTAAGCATTTATACATTTTTAATATGACCACTTAATACTGGTTAGGATAGTATTAGGGGAAAATCATAAATCCATCCTTGCATTTTAATAAAGTCTTCAATTTGTGCCTCTTGAATATGATTCTATCCTTATTCATCCCTAGAATAAGATATTTTTATTCAGATTTGGTCCTTGGGGTAGGTCTGATTAACTGTGTATGGCAATCAAGCACTCATAGTTACTCGGTTTGCCTTGCATTTAGACTAGATAATATAGAAAGTGAAATAAGAAGGGATGGATGTATTTGGAAGCTCAGAGACTTTTAATGTCCTGTGATTTGGCATGGTAAATAATTAGGATGTTCATGTACTTTGCAAATTAAAGTAAGCTTTAGGGTTAACAAACAATCTTACCCTACAACACTAAGCTGAACCTCTAAGGATAATGGTTTGAATTGTTTTTTTTATTGGGATATGGATAGCTGAAATTGTTAGTCATCCTTACAATTTTGAAACTAGGAATTCAGCCTGGACTATACATATAAGAAATATCAATTGGGAAGTTAGTCAACACTGAGAAATACGGTAACTAAAATCTTATTATTACTGTAATTTTGTATCAAAGTGAAAGGCCTTGTTAATATTATGTAAAACATTTATAATGTACTGTACAATTAAATGTGTACAGGTTTTTCATCATTATATGTATGTGATAAACCCATCAGATGATAAGTGGTCCATTGTTTGATCTTCCTAGTTTTACAGAACAAAGTACTCTAGATGCATCAGCTCATTTTATAAGAAAATTAAGCTTGTGTAAAATCAACAAAACTTTGTGAACTTTCTGAATAATATCACATTTTTGTTACTATTATTTTCTAACATTTTTTATATCTCATCCATGACCCATTACCTTAGTTATGTAATGAAGACTTACCAATTGTGTTTTGTTATTGAAGCACAACCACAGAAAGGGCAGATAGATATTGCTGTAGTCAGGGCATCCTTTATATTCTAGATCACCAGGTCTTCAAGGTTATACACTACTAGGTAACATTCTGAAGTATTTAAGGAGATGGTAGTGAGGTGCTGTACTTACTGACTGTGCCATTGCACAAGAACATTCTAGGAATAATGTGTTCATTTGAAGTGATGCTGAAAACCTACCTCCATAATCAGCATTTTGTGATTGAGGAAATGTGAGCTATTTGATTAGGAGTATGTAACTTATTAGGAACACCCCAAAAATGGAACTTTTATCTGGATGTGATTTTAAAATTATCTTGCCTTCTCCAATGGTAAGTGAAATGTGAATTATATAAAAGCAGTCTGGATACGAATCTTCTTATTTGCATGGTATGCAAAAACAGATTCTTAAAGTTCCTACGTTTTGTTCCTTGGTGCTTTACATTATATATAATAAGTATTAATACTTTCTATCTAAAGTAAATTGTGTACAATGCTGAAAGAAGATGTATTGCACTTTCCTGTTAATTGAATGCTTTGTTTGCTAAGTACTTTTAGGTAAATAAGCCCTGTAGCATACAGGGCAGTGCTTTCTTCTTATACAGTACCGTAATTCAGTTTTGTGATTTTAAATTCTATTCCAAGGATGTATGGTGCTTAAGGAATTAATTTAATTCAAATTTTGTTAAAGAAATTGCTCTATTAGAATTAATTCTTCATTTGAAAGAGAAAGTGACATTGAAATAACTTCATCTATATTTGAATTGGTTTTATTCCTTTGACCCATTTGTGTTTAATAAGTTCCTTTGACCCAATCCCAGAATCTACTCAAATATTTTTTGTGATTGTCTAATTTTCAATGTGTAAAATATATGAATTATTGTATAAAACTCCCTTCTGTGAATTATTTTCAGAGTATGAAATCTTTTCAATATATCCAATAAGGTTTTTTTGAAGAGTTGCAATATATATAAAATTTAGTAAATTCAAGTAAAAAAAGGCCTTCTGGCTAACTCTGTAAGCATTAGTAATGTTAATTCAGTGGTTTAATTAAACAGTTATAGCAATAATTTCCCTTTTATTAGTTGATAGATTTAACACTTCAAGAAAAGGAAGACATCAAAATGCCATATATGTAGGTTTTTTTTCTAAAATTGTTTATTGGTTGTAAGTTGAGAAGTTGGGTCCTAATTTAATTTTAGTAGTGTATAAAGCTTTTTCAATTAAATTGAAGTTCTGCATGGGGCTCAAATCAATTATTTGAATACCCTGTACTGTACTTTGGAATTCAGTTGTGAAGTGTGAAGATACAGAACTTAGTTTGTCTGTCATATTTGTCACTTAATGAATTTCGTGTCTAAGACAAATCTTGTTGACTTAGGGACTTGGATGGAGGGAAGAAGTACTGAAAGAAATCTGTGCCTTAACCCCCTATTTTGAGGAGAAAACTAAAAGTTTATATTTTCATTCAAACAAAGCTTTTCTAAAGTTTGCATAATTCTATAGCTTTTATTCAAAAAAGTCATATGTATGCAATTTTATGATTCTTTTATGAGCATTTTTAAGTAAAGTTCAACATGGTTCTGAATTTCCACATACTGTATGACTTGCACTCTGCTTAAAAAAATTCAATGTATTTCTCTCATTAGCCTGTGAAGATTTGTAAAACAAGTGATATTTCATAATTTTCCCCAATTGTTATAAACTCTTTTTATCTTCTTTTCATCTGTAACTTTACATTAAGTTCTGTACATTTTAATTCATGTTGGATCTCATCATCATTTGCCCCATCGTTTTACAAACATTTTATATCTCTTTCCCACATGAATTTCCATTAAGTACATTTAAACTACACTGGGATCTCGTAACTTGCCCATTCTGTTACAAACGTTTCCTATCTTCCTTCCATCTATTTCTTTCATTCTACTAGAACTTTATTTGAGGCACAACCTAAAGTCTGTCTTTGCCAGTCAACTTTAAGAAGTACCAGAGGTATTTTAAAACATCCCATCTGTTACTTGGCCGAGTTGCTTCGTTCCTTTTCCTTTTCATACATTCCCTTGGTTTTTTCCTCATAGCTTTCCAACTTCTTTAACTTTCCTTGTACTAAGAATTACTCTTCATTTATGAACAAATATACAACCTCATAATAAAAAAAATGTAATCCTGTCCTTTACTTGAATTACCACATAATAATAATGGTTGTACTAGAAATGCAGAATGTCCATATGTTATATGTCACCTCTTACACCAACATTTACTTCATTTCTTGTTTGATTTTATGCTAAATAAAAGCCTCTTGACAAACAAATACAAGATGAAACAAGACTTATGCCATTCAGTCCACTTTAGTTTTGTTTTGTACCATAGTTTTTAAGAGATAAGAGTATACTGTAGATGTGAGATAGTGTAGTATACTCTTAGTTATTGTGGTGTTTAGAGATGTAGAATTCATTGTAGTCATGCTGATGTTTTTGCTATTCTATTAAAGTGAAATTAAGGCTAGAAAATGTATATTTTTTAGAATAATACATATTTTTTATGCAGTTGCCTAAAAATGAACTTGATTACTGTATACTGAACACTTGTGTCAGATCTAATCAAATAATGCAAAGATGGGTATTTTTCTTACTGTTGTTACTTTGTAGTTGTTTCCTGCTTGCCATGTATATAATAATGCTATTAAATGAATTTTGTAAAAAATTTATTATTTAACCTAATTTATCCAAATTGTTATGGTGAGTTGGATCCCATGTATAAATAGTGTTTGTTCAAGCCATCAAAGAAAATACGCCAGTTACCATTTAATCTTTGATGTGTCACAGGATTATAATACAGGAGAGGGGGTTCCCAGCCCCGTCGTCTCGTCTCTTTTAGTCGCCTTTTACGACACGCAGGGATACGTTGGCGGTATTCTAATTGTTTATGCCCCCGCGGACTCGGTTGAGTCCCTTGTCAGGCTGGGAGGAACGTAGAGAGGAGACGTCCCCTTTTTTGTTTCATTTGTTTGATGTCGGCTACCCCCCAAAAATTGGGGGAAGTGCCTTGGTATGTATGTATGATGTACCATTTAATCAATGTTGCTTTTTGAAAGTTTTATATGTGTTTTACTTATTTCAACTGTCTTTTTCAAAGATCTGTATGGAATACTTTCAGTTAATGAAGCAAATCTTGTTATAATTTTTTCAAAATATTATTTCCTGATAAAAAATTTGATTTTCTGCTTATCTTGCAAGGTCATGTTTTAAAATTGTGTTTGATAATAAGGTTCCAAATAGCTGGATGCTTTCCATAGTTAACTTGTGAATTTCATTTTCCAATTGGCTGATTTTGTTTTAATTGGAGCAGCCTGAGCCACTTTTAATCCTAGATTGTTGTGTAATGTGTTATGCTTTAAATTTTATAGTATGTACTTGTGTGGGGGAGGGTGGGCTGTGACACCCTAGCTGTATCAACCAAACTCGGACGAGTCACTTGTCAGACAAGGGATTGATGAGAAGAAAAATCCGCTTATGTTTATTTTTATTTTTTTTCAAGTCGGCTACTTCCCAAAATTTGGGCAAGTGCCATGGCAGGTACGGCATATAGACTAGTACTGTACGCAGAATCGTTTTGTATGAATTATTTTCAAGAATAATGATATCGAGCTTCTTGTAATTAATTCACAGTTAATTTACATGATATAAATGTAAACTTGGTGCATATCTCTTGAAAAATTGTTCAAGTTGGTAAGAAAATTTGTAGTACTATTATTATAGATTGTAGATTTTTTGGATATCGTAACATGTCAATTGAGGGTATAATCGTACAATAATTGTATCAAAATTGGATTTATCAGCTATTTTTGTTGCCTAAGTACTGGTAGTAAATTACAGTAAGTTCAGTTTTGGAGATCAATACATGACACATTACCAGTATTTCATGAAAAATTTGGTTACTGGATATTCTACTACTTTTTACTCATGCTAAAATCTTTATATTACCAGTAATAATACTAATGATTATTAATTTTCATTTGTGGCAGTTATAATTATTTTATGTCTCAAGATATTTCTAGAGAAATTACTTTGAAGGTACTAACTTTTTTATCCATCAGTCATTATTTACTTCGGCTGCTGCCAAAAATAGGTGGTATTTCAAATGGTAACTGTAATTGCAGAACTGATTTTACTATAAAAAATGGTCATGCTCTTAGAATTTTTGTTTGTGATATTTGCTGCTACTTTACTTTTCTGATTATCCTTTCATCAATCCTTGAATGAATAACTGTGTTGGTAAGTATATCAGCTACAGTATTTTTGTTTTGATTTGCCTTTTTTTTCTTTGAAATATTTAGTTAAATTTGATGACCCTAACTGATACTCCTCATACTTTGATGCCTATGATTGCTTCAAAATAGAATTTATATTTTTTCAGGAAGTATCATATATGTCAGATAGCTAAATCAGATTACCGGTATTTATGCAATGGGGAATGCTGAGATATCTGCTAAGTAGGTAAGCGGCAGAAAATATCTAGTAGAAACTTCTTTCTTACATATTAAGTGATTTAAAGAATATTGTTACTGATAATCTACTATGACTTGATATGTACTATGTTGTTATGTCTGGAGTACTTCAGACATATTAGCATAAGGGGTGTAGTGCTATTAGTACACATCTTGCAGTGCACTGTAGGTAATATAGGTACTCTACTTATGAGCTTTGTAGCACTTCTTTGACCCCTAGTGGCAATTGCATTATATTCATCTGCTTTAGCTCCTTTTCCATTTCCTTTTCCTCATCTTGTTGTCCAACGTCTTTTTGACTTTTACATCATAGGACAACTGCAGGCTTTTTTCCCCCAATTACACTCAAGAGCTGAATGATTTTACAGGTCTAAGTGGGATTTGTAGCTCAAATTCATAAATCCAATCTTATGTCTGGCCTATCTTTATGTGAAATGGCGGGACTTGTTGAGCAGATTGCAAAGGTAATGTCCTGTAATATGAGCAAAGACTACATTACTCTTTAGCCTAGATTTTTTGTTTACAAAATAATTATTTAATATCGCAAAGAAGATTATATATAGAATGTAACATGTGATGGTGCCATGGTTGTTCAATTTGTTTTTTGATGGAACTGTAAGAGAGGAGAATGCTCGAGTGTTTGGTTGAGGATTGAAACTGATAAATGAGAAACATCATGAGTGGGAAGTGAATCAGTTGTTGTTTGCAGATGATACTTTATTGGTTGCAGACTCGGAGAAGGTGTGTCGATTAGTGACAGAGTTTGGAAGGGTGTGTGAGAGAAGGAAGTTGATAGTTAATGTGGGCAAGAGTAAGGTTACGAGATGTTTGAGAAGGGAGGATGGTGCTAGGTTGAATGTCGTGTTGAACGGAGACTCACTTGAGGAAGTAGATCAGTTAAAGTATTTGGTTTCTGTTGTTGCTGCAATTGGTGGAGTGGCAGCAGATGTACATGAGAGAGTGAATGAAGGATGTAAAGTGTTGGGGGAAGTGAAGGGAGTGGTGAAGAGAATGTAAAAAGTTCTTTATGAGAAAGTGATTGTACCAACTGTTATGTATGGATTGGAGTTGTAGGGAATGAAAGAGACAGAAATTAAGTGTGTTTGAGATGAAGTGTCTTAGAGGTATGGCTGATGTATCTCGATTGAATAGGGTTAGGAACAAATTAGTGAGGGTGAGAATGGGTGTGAAAATGAATTGGCAGCTAGAGTGGATAGGAATGTGTTTAGGTGGTTTGGCCATGTAAAGACGATGGAAAAATGACCATTTGCTGAAGAAGGTGATAAATGCAAAAGTTAATGGGAGAAGTACAAGAGGAAGGCCAGGGTTTGGGTGGATGGCTGGAGTGAGGAAAGCCCTAGGTAACAGGAGGATAGATGCGAGAGAGGCAAAAGAGCATGCAAGACATAAAAATGAATGGCAAGTGATTGTGACACAGTTCCAATAGGCCCTGCTACTACCTCGGGCCACCTTGGTGACCACTGAGGTAGCAACAGTAGGGGAGTCGGCATATAAAGCTTCATTTGTGGTGGGTTACAGTGGAGGCTTGGCTATGGGATCTTGGCAGTACCAACCAAACTCGGCAGAGTACCTCATCATTCAGAGCGGAACGGTGAGAAAAAAATACCCTCTTAATTTATTTTATGTCAGCTAGCTCCCAAAATACCATATGGGGAAATGCTATGGCAGATAGATAGAACATTCTGTCTGCGTTATGTGGTGGAATTTAGTCCGAGGATTGCAAAGGTAATGTATTTCACTATAAGTAGGGAATGCTGTACAGTACAGTACTTCTTTACCCAAGAATTTTTATTTGTAAACAAAATTATCACCACAACATAGGGAGGAGAGGTTATGAGTAGAAAGTAATGATGCAAATGAGACTTGAAGAAATAGATTTATCTTTTTGCCTCATGAAACTTGTGAATAATACTAAAGGATATTTTCTAGTACATTATTGTAATTTTCCTTTTGTATCCAAATGCTCATGGTTTCTCCTAGGGAAACAAAAAGAAAACATCATGTTCTCTACTACAGTATATGAAAAAGGTAAGACTATAAGCTTTCTAATGCTACTGTACAATATTTAAATTTATATGTTTGCATAGTTTCTAAAAAAGGAAAATCAAGGAGATTATATTGTATAAGTGAATGGATCAACTACAGGTCTCTTAAGTAAGTAACTCTACTCTTGCCATGCCAGCTCAAGAAGTACAATTTTCCCTGAGATCTCAGACATTGCTCTCGTACATAACAACAGTTATTCTTTTCTTTTTGGCAGCCATGTTTAGAAGGGCTGTCCATGGATCTTCAACAAGTACAGTATGATCATCTGAGCTTTCCTCCTCGTGCACCTTAGACAATGCTATGTTGAGGTCTCGCAACTCTCTTACCAGTTCCATGTCCATGTCAACCTGAAATAATTGAAATGAAGTACTGTATTTACTTAGTAATGTATGCTCACAACATAATTTTGTGTTCTTAGCTAAAAAAGGATTTCATTTCAGGATGGGACTATTTTGCACTGACCTATGTAGTAATTTTTTTTTGTACATAACATGCAAGTTTTTTTTTTTTTCCTAACAAATTAAACACATTGAAGGAATTACTTTCATAGCCGTAAAAAAATTCTGATATTGAAATATGCTATTATAGACCTGTTATTAATATTTTCTTTGATACAATTAAATGTTGCTTAAGGTATGCGATAGCATATTTGGTTCCTTGGAGAAAAGGGGACTTAAAATCTCTCTCTCTCTCTCTCTCTCTCTCTCTCTCTCTCTCTCTCTCTCTCTCTCTCTCTCTCTCTCTCTCTCTCTCTCTCTCTCTCTCTCTCTCTCTCTCTCGTAGGCTATTTCACATATACATAATATCTTTAACTAGTCAACATGTAACTGAAAAACCACACTTTCCCAAGCAGTAGTGGTATTCAAATATTCTCAAACTATGCTAATTTGAAACAGAATTTCCATGTGATTTTGACATGTTCAGTGTTAATCAATATGAAAATATAGATTTATAGTCCTTTCTTTGCCAGCCAATAGTAAAAAAGAATAGACATTTTTATCAGTAGGCCTAGTCATAACCTACTGTACCATTATTTCTTTTAGCAGCCCTTGCTTTATATACTACTTAACCTCAGTTCCTGCTTATTGTCAAACCCATTTTAACTTTTACTTCCCAAGGTAACCATAGGATTTGTCCACAGCTGCATTTTGACGCTGAATGGCCTCACAAGACCAGCACCAAGCACTTCAAATTCAAACCAATGGTCCCTAGTTTTGGGTATTGCCATAGCCTCTGTACCATGGTCTTTCACAATCTTGGGTTATAGTTCTCTTGCTTGAGGGTACTTAACTCGGGTACACATCTATTTCCTTAACTTACTGAACTATTTTCCCTGTTACAGCCCTTGGGTTGTAGTTTAGCTAGTAATAATAATATAGCGAAATTCATGCATAAAATTCGACATGTTTCTACCTGGGTTTACTTTATATTTGCGTTTATTGATATATTTCTTTTTATGAGTAACCTAAATTAAGCTATCGTTTTATTCTATCTGAATTTTGCATCTAAACAAATTACGATCACCATCATACCATTGTATTATACTGGAAAACTAGCCATGCGTTATATTTCATTACTTTCGGAATTGTTTTATACATCACACAAGTACTTAAGAATTTGCCATTTGAATATATTACATACTCATAGATGCATAATTCACAAAAGACATTACGAAACAACGGGAGAAGAGATAATCTTTGATGAAGTATTCCAATGGACCCAAAAACAATTTAGTTTAGTCCATCTAAAATTCTTCCCAATACATGCTTTTCAATAATAATGTCATAGAAAACGACTAATTGCTCCAAGAGTATTTTTAGAGGAAATGAGTATGGAAATATGACATTAACACCAGAAATCGGTAAACATAAACTAACCTGAAACGGTAGAATAATTGTCATCATACGATTGTTCCTTGAAATAACCCTAGACAAGGTTTCATACGATTAATCTGTGAAAGAAGCTTAGACAAGACGTAGGAAGCACTTTTATGCAAAATAAAACAAACCTTTTTTTATCTTATAAAAATATTCTTGAGAACCAATCAGTTATAACTAATTGAAGAATTCTGTGAAGTAGATAACCTTGGACAAGGTTTCATTCGATTAATGTGAAAAAGCTATAGACAAGACTTATGAAGCATTTTTTTGTCAAAATAAAACAAACTTTTTTTTTATCTTATAAAAATATTCTTAAGAACCAACCAATTATAATTAAATGAAGAATTCTGTGAAGTAGATTGTTTAAACTTACTGCCCCCGATCCAGACTCGGCCATTCGTCTCATGGCTTCGGCTAAGGGTCCCGATAAAGTGTGTAGGCGGGAGGAAAGTTGCTTCATGTGATCCCAAGATGTGGCGTACTGTCTCCGCACTAGTTCGATGACAGTGGAAGTGAGAGATAGACCAACTAATACGTAGATCGTGCAGAAAAATACGTCATCTAAGGAGATATTGTAGGAGAGAATTGACAGGTAATGAAGGTAGTTTCTTTTTTATTCACGTAACTGACAATGACGTCTACTACGCCGGATAGGCCTAGGCCTATTCTAGAGTGATTGGGTCATTGCTTATTTCATCACCTTATACATAATATCCCGAAAATATGCTCATTGTATGACACCAAAACCTTTAGGCCTACAATATCAACAATTGCTGTTATGGCAGACTTAGCCTGCAGCTAAATTAAAGAAATGTTAGGTACTGATAGATAGAACCACCGATTTTAAAAGCTATGCCAGAGGAAAAAGATAGAGCGACAGGCTAACAATTTCATAAGGCTCACATTCCAGTAATTTCCTTTGACAAATTCGTATGTATTCACACCTGTCTGTGTCGTCTGTTTGTTAGATTATTAATTGCTAAGCAACGTTACTAGATGAAAACTACTCTGCCGATATTGATGAAACTGAGCAGTCATGTTGGGTATGACCCAATTAGGATGAATTTTGATACATTTTAGATAAGTTACGCAGCAGTAGGCTAAATGTTGGGTAAATGGCAAGTATTTTGTTAGTTTATTTTTTAAACAAAATTACGCAAAAAATACAGAACAAATGTCAACGAAACTTTTTAAACACGTGAGGTGTGACACAACAAATCTGTTAAAATTTGAAGAAAATGCATCGAAGTAAAAGTAGGCAGAGTTGAGAGCTAAATAAGACTGCTTGGCTTTGTTAAGACATATGCTCTGCACGAGTGCCCCTCTAGTTTACTATGATTTTTTTCGGTAAAATAAGCAATTTCAAACTTTGTTTTAGAACATAGTGAGATTGAAAATTTACAGCTGTGATTTAAATTTCCCGAACTATTACGTGTTTTTCTCTCAATGAACACATAAAGTCCTACAACCGTCCTGTACCAATGTACTATAAAGTAAGCAATACATGCTTGTTTGGCAATGTTTACTTATTCTTTATAACGACGGTAAGTATATAAGAAAATCATCCCTAAAAAAAAGGAAAAAAAAAACTAATTAAAATTCCATCATAAATTCTATACTAGAAGCAAGAGATAGTCTGTAGCTTACCTGGAACAAGATCGCCGAAGCCAATTGTGGTGGTGGAGATGAAGCAGAAGTAAATAGATTCCATAAATGTCCAGTCTTCGCGCCACATGAAGAATGCCCCGCCTAAGGCTATGAACACCAGGAGGCTTATCACGGCGCCGAGGACCATCGCTACTGCCTGGCCCGTACCACTTGGAGGATAATGAGAATCATAACAATATTGAAAACCATCTCTTAAACAATTCTCGTATCAGATAATTTTCATCAACAAAACCTCTTCAATGAAGCGTCTATTGGCAATTATATACTTGCAGTAATAACGATAACAACATTAATAATCATGATTGTAATTTGGATAATACCAGAACCTCTTCACTTAAGACCTTCTTACCCATGCAGGGCAAAGAAAAAAATATCGATTCATCATCATCATCATCATAATAATCATCGATTAGATAACTATAATTAATACAGTTTCTGAAGATGGATATATTTTACAAACCTGCCAAACCATTTAAGGAGAGGAGCTCGAACACGTTCTGGTAATAGACGCTGGAGTGTTTTGAGTGGTAAAACAGAAGCCAATATGTCACCGATAACAGCGATGCCACTTAAAGTCAGAGGTATTCCTATTAGGGCAAATATCATACAAAAGATTCTTCCACCTGCCGTTGAAGGTGCAATGTTGCCATAACCTGAAGGACAAAGGTGATCCTAATTAAAAAGATCGAATATCATGATTGTTAAATTATCCTAAGTAAACTATTGCCCCGTCCTTTGTCAGCTTAATTGAAAATACACATGGAGTGATTGTAATGAAAATCTTATTTCTTACTCTTGTTGCCAGACGGGGAATGACTACTTTTTCTAGCATAAAAGCAAAATTTTCTACCAAAATCGACAACTTAAGTTACTAAAATTTCAAAATTGATCCAGAGTTGTCAACATTTTATGTCAGAATTTACATTTCCCCCTGTCAAGATCGTCAAATTTTGAATAATGGTGTAAATTAAGCAATGAAAAGAGTAAAAATATCTATGTTCATTGTTGCCAGTCCTTAATTTAGGGTACGTTAGGTTAATGGTATTGGACAAGGTTTTTGACGGAATAACGGACAAGGCTGACCTTGATTGCATCTGCAATTTCTGATTGTAATATTTAGGATAAATATGCGCTTATTCTTTTGATTCCCTGTTAATGAATTTTTGTTCTTCTGAGATAGCCCCTGACGTAAGTTTCCAGTTCTCTCTCTCTCTCTCTCTCTCTCTCTCTCTCTCTCTCTCTCTCTCTCTCTCTCTCTCTCTCTCTCTCTCTCTCTCTCCTATCCAAAATGGAAACAGGCGTTAAGTGAAATTCACACACACATATATAGGGGGATACCTTAACGTGATTAAAGGTTTTGTGTATCGCCCTGATCAGGAAAGCTCTACTCGTCAGGGCCACCTATACTAAATTTAGGTTGGCTTACTGTAAGCGATCAGACTAAGGTCTCTTATCATCACCAATCCGCAGTGGCCTGTATGATGAAAACTGGCCAAACAACAGACTATAATAGTTACGGCTGCATTTGTTGTGTGTGTGTGTGTGTGTATATATATATATATATATATATATATATATATATATATATATATATATATATATATATATATATATATATATATATATATATATATATATATATATTATATGCGTGCGTGCACGCGCGTGTGTATGAGTTCGTTTTCATTAGACTTACCTTAAGCCATTCATTCTCTACGTAGGGCTGTAGCGTGTATACAGCATATCTTTTTATTGAATTGATAATTGCCTTGGCGACTAAGATTTTCCTGTGAAGGATGGGCTGTTATTTCTTTAATAAATTTATCTTTTGCGAAATTCACGTATCTGCATCGTATGGATCCTACAAATGTGCTGCCATCTGTTGTTTGTCCAATACAGTACTCCAGGGTTCATGTTTACTTTCAACTATCATCATTATCCTTGGCTGGGAATCTTTCGTTGGAATAACAGCGTGGATAACATTTCGACTGACTACATAGTGCATTTGATTAGTAACGAATATTGTTACGCGTGTTTCATGAGATTTTATCAGTCTTTATGCATGAAGTGTTGTTTGTTGCGTAGCCCTGTCAAACATTTGAAACTTATTATCTGTTTATGATGTTGGTTATTTTCAACAGTTAAAGAAATTAGTAAGCTAGTGAAGTGGGGCTATGAAATAAAGTAATGAAAACTGATTTATGGATGAGCATTCATTTCGTCAATTTTGTAAAGAAAAATTATTTCATAAAGAAAGATTTAATTGAATGGGTGGAAGATTTAAGTCTATTAAAGTTTAACATCTCTAGACTGGAGTTGATGACTACTGACTATACGAGAAATTGATGGAGTTGCTATAGATTGCCAAGATCTCCTTGATGGTGGGAAGGTAAGAGTTACCTTAATGTTGTGAAACTTTGAAAAATTATACAGGAAGAAATGTTAGGGCTGGACGCTTTAATATTTGTATTGTAAGAATGTCTGTATTTCCCCTGGTTCAATATAAATAATTCCATGCAGACTCGTACATAAAAAAATGAACTTTCAAGTAAACCTCCATTTATTATTGGATGGTCTGATGTATTGTTAAACCTTTACTTCACGATGTGGTCAGCAAGCATTGCTCTAATATTTATTGCAATATGAAACTCTAGTATTGTGAAAGTTTAATATTTATATTTGTCCGAATATATGATAGATTAGCAGAAAAGTGACAAAATTGATTAGGTGAATGTGTTTTTGGATTTTGCAATTTTCAAAGCTAACATAACTCTAGTATTGAATAGGACTATGTAATTCACAATCAACGTGCTTGTCTGAATGAAGTTCTTTTCAGTTCAAATTTACTATCAAGAATGAATGTTAATTATAGCAGTATCAGTGTAGGGCACTGTATGTATTATTATAGGTCAAATAAAAAAAAAATATTGAGTACAACATACTAGAGAAACAATTATCCCTTCAAACGTCAAAGAAGGAAAGTATGATTTACTGCATTCTCTGCCGGATTAGGTTGTCGCCATTGGTTGAATTAGTGTCTTGCACCCAGGTTAGGTTAAGTTGTGGTATATATGCTGTTGTTATTATAGTAACGGACGGACAAAATTTTCTAGTAATAAAACAGTGTTTTCCTTAAAAAACAAAAAGAAAAAAAAACACGTTTTCTTTGAAAATGACACACTTCACTGCAGATATAAACTTAATTATCTAAGAAATAATAAATGAAGTTATCATGATCATTTCATCATGTACCTCTTGTCAGTGCATAGGAGCTTGATATTTTTCTTTTTCCATGAGCAAAGCAAAAACCATACAATTTCTAAAAAATATCCCTGTTCTAAGACAGTCTAACGTTTTTTTTTTTTGGTTTATATGTTGTTGAAATGAAGGTGAAATTCAGCGAAAGCACATTATTTTCTACAGAAAAATTCTTGTTTTCTGTTCACAATGTTGTTCCGTCCATAACTACAATTTTACCCAAAATTCAATAACCAATTTACTTGAATTGATGACCTGTAATTTCTTCTGTATTATACTCAATTTAATGCATCCCTACAACTTGATAAAGATCCCACTACAATTTGTGAATGCATATTTGTTACTTATGATCCTCCAAACATTATTTGTCTGAGTGTCTAGACGCCAACTTCCTATAGTATGCTTCTATTATGTCAAGACCTACACTCAGAATAATTTGAAAATGCGCAAGTGCAGTCTTTTAACCTGAAATTATTTTTCTATCTTTAACTATTAACTTCTAATAATTGCCACACTGAAATTAAAACTGAAAGCACCCAACAGAAAGATGGATAGAATACCTAGGTTTGATACAACTAAGCTTTTAGAAGAGCACAGAGAAACATTTGCAATTGAATGTAGGAAACGATTTGCAGTCTTAGAGACTTTGAGAGATGAAGAACAGACAATTAGTGAAGAATTGTGTGATATTAAGAACATATATCAGTCAGCTGGTAGTGAATTCTTGGGAAACGCAGTTACAAGGAGAAAGCCATTGATATCGAATGATACTTGGGATACTATAAAAAGGAGACAAAAGCAGAAATTGATTGTTGAAAGTTTTGAGGAAATAACGAAAATTACAAGGTAGAGCATACTAAGTATTCTAGTATTGATAGTGAGGTCAAAAGAAAAGCCAGGAATGACTGGAGAGAATATTTAGACAGTAAGGCAGATAAGGCTGACAAAGCTATGAATTCCAGAAGTGGCTATGGTGTAAGAATTTTTCAGAGAATTATTAATGAAATCTCGACTGGGGCAAAGAAGACTATTGTACCCATCAAAAGGAAAGATGGTTCTGTTATAGCCACAGAAGGTGAAGAAAGACAATGTTGGATGGAACACTTTTGTGAGATTATGAATAGGAGATATGAAGGGAATAATTTTATTGATATACCTGAAATTGATGAAGACCTTGATATGTCCATGAATGAATTCACTGTGTTTGAAGTCGAAGCTATCCTAAAAAATGTAGAGATGGAAAGCCCCGGGATACGTGGAATAACTGCTGAGATGAGATGATTCTGGCTGAAAATGTAGTGACTCTCAGACAAGATTATTTTGTAGAATGTGGCATGAAGAAGCAAAACCTGATGAATAGGAGTTAGGAGTGTTGGTGAAAATAGCCCCCCCCCCCCAAAAAAAAAAAAAAAAGACGACTGATTGCAATAATTGCAGAGGCATAACACTTGCGTCAGTTGAAAATATATAATATGCTTATTCTTAAGAGAATGTAGAGAAGGATCGATGAAAAGCTGAGAGATGAACAAGCAGGATTTAGAAAAGGTAGAAGTTGCACTAACCAAATTTGCATTTTGAGACATGATGTACAGCAATGCGTAGAATATAGAAATCCGCTTTTGATGGCATTTGTGGACTATGAAAAAGCCTTTGATAGTGTCCACCGGCCAATTTTGTGGAGAGTCCTGCGTTATGGAATTCTTAAATATGTAAATTTTATAGTCTGATCATGAGCATAGCAAGTGCAAAGTTAATGTTAATGGAGTCTTATCAAATGAATTTCCAGTGAAGAGCGGAGTACTCCAAGGGAATGTGTTGTCACCAATGTTGTTTATCCTCCTCATGTATTTTGTAATGCATAGAAGAGTCAGAGATGGTGGAGAAGGATTGGACTGGATTGGTGATAGGAATTTAGCAGACCTAGAGTATGCTGATGATGCTGTCCTTGTTAGCAGAACACCGCAGGATTTGCAATGCTTGTTTACCAGAATGCATGAAATATCACACGAGGCTGGGCTGAAGGTAAATAGAAGAAAGATAGAAATGATGGGAATGGAGTATGCAATGGAAGATGAAATATCATTGGAAGGAGAAAGGATTAATGAGGTAGAGTCATTTAAGTATTTAGGAACAATGATCATCAATACAGGGTTTTTAGAATTAGAGTTTATTGAACGATTGAAAAAAGCAAATCAGACAATGGCTAGGTTAAGTAAACTTTGGAAACCAAATCGCCTGAAATTCCACATAAAAATCAGATTATATATCAGTTTAGTGTTACTGTATGGACATGAGTCATGGTATGACAATGAAACCATCTCAGATAGATTTAAGAACAAGGCCCTCAGAATGATGTTGGGAGTTGAATGGCTCGACAGGATTAGAAATGTAACTATAAGAGAGATTACTTGAGTGTCCTATGTGGATGAGATCATGATGAGGAGTAGATGGAGATGGTTTGGGCATGCTCTTTGCCCTCCCCAAGAGAGATTACTTCACCAAATGTTCAGCTGGGCTCCACAAGGAACTAGAAGAGTTGGAAGACCCAGGTCTACATGGCTGAGGACTATGAAGCGTAAAGTATGAGATGATGAATGGAGAAGTATTGAATTAAAAGCTCAAGATAGAGACGACTGAGGAAATCTAACCGAGGCGTTTGTGTCAATAGGCATATGAGGAGATGATGATGAATTGAATTTCAAATATGTATAAATTTAGTACTTAAAAGTTTTATGGTTTTTCATGCACAATGCCTTTATATGATAAAAAAGTAATAGCAATTTAGATTCCACAAAAGAATGGCAACATTGCTTCCGTTACTGCCAACTTGCTATAGAGTCCTTTTATTATACATCATCAAACTCCCGTCCGCCATCTTGGAGGACAAACAAAGACGCGTTCAGTGAATAGCTATGGTTGAACTGTTGAATAGTTAGCCATCTCATCACATTCACATTCACACAATGCCCAGTTTTTGCGCTATTGTTGGCCGTGGGAATCGAGGACAAAGAGATGACAAGAGTTCCTACCGCATACCGGCAGTTATTCAGAATCAGGACAAAGATACAGAAGAATTATCCAAGCGCAGACGTGACTTGTGGTTGACCAGAATATCACGGGCTGATCTACGTGAATCCTCACTACCCTACGCATGTATCTGTTCTGATCATTTCATATCAGGTCAGTCTCGGCTAGGCCCTAAAAGTATCATTATTCCTGTGTAAACATGCTATATCCGATCGCATGGGTGACTTCACACGTATCATCGTCAGTTCAGTGTGTAGTGTGTGAGGGGGAGAGGGCATCTCAATTTTTAAATATCAAAGGGGCATCTCAGATTTTCAAAACAAAAATTAAAAGCACCCTTATTGGCTATATTAACAAAGGCTACTTACCTAGGTCTCTATTTCGTCAAGGTGCTCATGCCTATATATAATTAAGTGTATATTTATATTTATTTTAATTTGTGTATTAAATTGTGCAGACATACAGGCCTATGTGATGAATAAACATTGATTATAAATAATAATAATATCTGAAAGCTGGTTTAACTCGAAGGGGTCTTCAGCTTATATATGAAACATCGAAAAAATAATTAAACTTGCGCATTTAATTGCAAGGAGGCAAAACGATCATCCAAGAGCATTACAATAGAGTTTGTCTATCATATGTTTATATGTATATAAGAAATTATATAATTTGTAACAAAACACAAACACAGTGGTTAGGCATGAACTGATAAAGATTTGACATTATAATGCAAAACTTTTACATACATTTTGACAATCAAAAATTATAATACACAAGGTTAGGCTAAATGATCAATATTAGCTTTATAATTTTGGACTTAAAAGCATTAAAGGGAAAAACAACAAATTCTGGAAGCAGATTATTCAATGGAAATGTACGCCCACTCATGTTCTGGGTTGGCTGACAGTACTAAGTAGTTCACCATATCAATGTATGAAATACTGGGAAAATCCTCAATATTTTGACTGAATGAATTCTGCATCTGGTAATGATCTAGGCCATCAATTAGATCGAGTTTCTGCTTGTAAAAACCCTTATCATCACCCGACAATTGTTTGACAAAGTCGCTCTCATTGTCCATATTCGCTGTAGCAGCTGCCATGTTTTCGCTTTGTCCTCCAGCATGGCCACCGGCGATTCCCAGTGACGTCATTGAAAGGACTCTATATTGTTGGCAGTCATCAACTTGAACTTGAAGCTTTGAGCTCGGTAATTAGTTGTCTGTTGACTCGCCAGTCTCCAAGTTACTCCAACTGGTGAACCACTTCAACCAAGCGACGAACGTTCACCAGTGTCAGTGACTTTCTCCAGTTACTTTTTATCGACAATCAGTTTATGACCACACAAGTTTCAGTATTTTGGACGTGCGATAGATTGATTTCTTAGTTTGTTTATGGAATTTTGCGAAAATGTTCCAAGAAGGTGACAGGGGAGGCCTTTCAACATCGAGGTACATTGTGGGTGGGGTAGGGAGGATGTAATTACACTGGAAATGAAAACAGAGGTTGGACAATTTAGCGGGAGATATGAAGAGGGAACGGAGGTAAAGTTGAGCTCGAAGAGTATGTGCACCTCATGAGCTAAACTGACGGCACAAGCCCTGAGAGAGAGAGAGAGAGAGAGAGAGAGAGAGAGAGGCGGTTTGGGTTAGCATTGAATTCCTTGCACGGTTGATGGAGATCATAGGCAACGTAGCAGGCTAAGCAGGGTTTCAAACAGTCATACCCGCAGTGCCTGGAGAAAATCGACATAGGCCTAAAGCTCTTTCACTAAAACTTACTTTATACCTCCCAGACATTTAAAAGAACCTTACTCTTCACTTAATATTTGCCCACTGCAACTCATCGGCACTATGTAACTTCTTGCTAAGGGTTTCAACATAGTTTCCTCTATGTTAGCTTCAATGAACTAGGTAGCACAATTTCCTGTAACGTGTTTTAACATTTTAATGTATCTTACCGACAGTTGTGAGCACAGTGGCACTGAAGAAGAAGCTTTGAGTGTACTGCCACCTGCCGACAATGGGCTCGTCATCTAGAGAAATTCCCTCCGCAAGGCCCTTCTCCACGGCGTGTTCGTATAACTTTAGGTGTTGAAGTATTTTGCCGCTATGTACAGCCAGCTCTGCAGGTGTGCCAACGACATTTCCTGTGAAGATGAAATAAATAGGAAATTCAGACTCCGTGAGTAGTCATGTTTTCTGTTGAATAAAATACTGCGTATAGGTAGGAGTATCTGATATCTTTTGCTGTGTAGTATTGTAGATACAGGCGAACGAGAGGAAATAGTTTTTTCCTCTATTTTATATTGCGATTTCACCAAGTAAATATAATTTTATAGGAGTCGGCCCTGTCACATGTTCACTTTGTCACTCTTAAAATTGGCATAAACCTCTTCTAAAGGCAGATAGGTTATCAATACTATAACTTTCCTGTACAACCTTTGTTATATTTTGAAACTAATTCTAAAGTCTTCAAAACTCCTCCAAGGAATTATACTTATAAGTTCTTTGATTGTAAAAACTTACTTTATATTGATGAGTGGTAAATACCGGTAAACTCCCCTTTCAAAGAGTTTTAAAAGAATTATATAGAGGGGAGACCGAGAAGGGTGGGCTCTCAATTTCGTACCAAGCAGTAGCATTTTCTTATAAAAGAGATAGCTTTGGGGGAATCCTTGGCATATCGTTGCCGTCTCACTTCCAACTTGAAACGAAGAAATAAGGTGTCACCGTTTGGACAAAAATTCTAGTAAATTCATTATTCCTATACCACAAGCAATTACAATGTATTATCAACTACATAAGTTGCCGCGTCTAGACTGATTGAACAGTAAGCGGGAGATTTGAAAAGTGTTTAAGACGAAGTACAATTATTTAAAGTGAAACTGATGAGAATATCACAGTAGCCTAAAAGCAAGATTACGAAAAAGAAACAGGGATGGGGTTAGAGTTAAATGCTAAATAGGGACGTGCAGTTAGTAGACCAAATGATGCTGTAAACACCCTTTAATAATGCCTTCCGTGAATTGTGTTGTAGTTGTACTGATACCGCTACTCGCTAATAGGGAATCCAGACAATTATATTCTTTATACGATCAATCACCTATCATAATCCAAGAACAACGCGACATCTTTAGGTAAGTAAATAACTAACAAATAAGCTTTCGTTACTAAGCAAAGGTAACATACTGTAGCACATTAACACAACGTTGAATTTTGCCAGTATTTAAAAGGGTGATCACACGCCTCCAATATGCCACACATTGTGATGTAAGCTTCATCGATATATACCAGATGCCTTTGGCCAAGGATGGTCACTTACGTAACTATGTGTGATGCCAAGATTATGGCCTCTTCCGACACACCAGTATTGATAATTTTACTACAGACTATAGGGGCTGGTGTGAGTAGTAAAAGTTCACAGCAAATCCTGAGAGGACAACATCATAATTAAGGGAATACTTGCGAAAGTAAAGCAAAGAGAGGTGCATTAAATGTTTACCTTCCCATGTATACATTCACTGTTTTGATCAACATTCAATCCCCAAAACCACTGTTAAAGGAGTTAAATCAGTTCTCAAATGATATGATAGATATAATTTTTGTGTCGTGAACCGAAACCTATTAGAAATAATGAATAATACAGTAATTTGAACACTTACCATCTATGTCTTGGAAAGCGTCAAATTGAAACTGGTGTTCCTCTGATGAGTTTGGCGTTTCGAGTAAATCTACGATTTGTTCAATAAACTTCTGCCGTGACTGGACGAGTTCCTGCTTCGCGGATATTAGGTTATCTCTTTCCACGTCAAATTCAAGTACCTGGAAGATCTATGAAAGTGCACTGCTTAGCATTACACTGGTCTTGGGATATCAGTTCGCTCTGTTAGTCTTATTTGTGTGCTGTGAAGTCGAAGAAGTCTTAGTGAAGCAGCACCACTGCTCTCTCTCTCTCTCTCTCTCTCTCTCTCTCTCTCTCTCTCTCTCTCTCTCTCTCTCTCTCTCTCTCTCTCTCTCTCTCTCTCTCTAATTACTATGGTCATAAAGTTTCCTCTTGTTTGTTTGATGCCTTGAGCATTTAGTGTCGGAATTGGTTAGATAGGTGGTGTTGCTTATTTATCCGCAACTTTTGATTTTATAATGTTTAAGTAATGCTGCTTATCAATAATCAATTGATCTCAAATTTACCATTTATTATAATCACCCCAAAATCCAATCCCTGTTAGATTTGTCCGATGTTGTTTTATTGAAGTTTCAAGCAATATTTATTTCCATATTTTCGGTTCATTAGTTAATATGCTAAAGTTAAATAAATGAATTAGCCCGGGGTGCTTGTTCTAGAAATAGGAGAGCTCGAACTAGATTTGATAGTAAGAATGTGAAAACTTTAATCAACGAATTGAACAATACCAAATTAAGATACAAGTTTTTGAAAGAATGACCTTGGAGAGATTATTCATATCTATGCAAGGAGCAAGAGAAGAAAAATACTAGGGAATGAACTATAAACAATTTGAATGGTAGAGGGTAGAAAGAAGATAATCGTTGGCGTATATGTGACAGAGTAAGATAGAGTAGAAACGGATATGAGGAGGAACATTAGACCATTGCTTTGGAGTAAGAATGAAAATGGAATGTTTGTTTATACTAGAAATGGAGCAAGATTTTTAATTAATCTGTTAAAACGTCTGGTTTGGTTAAGGTAGGCAGCCAACTGGGTGACAGATAGAATACAAAACCAAATTGATTTATGAACTATTTTTATGTATCTCTTGGTGAGACATGCATGGAAAAACTGTTGCCAGTAATGCATATTAAGATAGGGCATTGTAAACCTAATAAGAGTTAAAAAGATGGAGAATTAAAATCTGGACTCTTAAAGGAGAGTAGTGTGAGCATTGTAAGAGGTATGGAAAAAAAGACATATGCCCTATGCATGATATTTGGTTAAGGCTAAAAAATAAGCTCATTGATTATGCGGAAGATGCTACTCTCTTTGTATAAATTCTATATCCTAGAAAGTAGACCTAATGATGCTGAATCTCTTAATAGAGATCTAGATGAAATTAGTGCATGGTGAAATCGATGGGGCATGAAGTTTAACTGTAACAAAACTCCAAGTGTTATTGTAAGTAGGTCGAAATGGGCCCCTCAGTCTCCAAATATTTGTATTGACAACGTCTCTGTAACTATATACAAGTCATTTAAAATTCTAGATGTGATTCTTGATTAGAAATTCACTTTTGAGAGTTACATTCAATATTTTTCTTCGTCTATTCCACAAAAAATTAACTTATTGAGAAAGTCTCTTAAGATTTTCGGTAGTCAGTCTCCTCTAGAAATACTTCAATTCTTTCATTCTACGTTGTATCAAATATTGTTCTGCTGACTTCTTAATTGTTTGATTGAAACTTATGGTCTATCAAATTCCTTATTCCTGATCTGGATATTAATCTCTGACACTGTCGTACAGTCCGTTCTTTATGCATGCTGCTTAAGAGTTTTAATAATTCAGATCATCCATTTCATTCAGATCTTCCCAGACTGTACCATCCTACACGTAGTCTTAGGTATACAGTTAATTCTAGTATCTCACCTTCTCCATCATAAGGCACAATACTATCTGTACACAATATCCTAGAAGTTTTATTCCAGGTGTGATCAGGTTGTGGAATGATCTTCCCAATCTGATTGTTCAGACTTTTTGGAAGCTCTTTTCTGTTGAACAGGTTGACATAAGTCATTTTATAGTTTGCATCTATTTTAATATTGTTACTGATCTTAGAATATTTCATATCTGTTCCTACACAGATACAAACCTTTCGTCCTTTAAATAGGGAGATAGTTTTAGAGCGAGCTGGAACGTCGTTGACTTTATCAAGGTAGTTAGTGACAGGTGGTGAGTGCCGGCTAGAAGCCCTACCCCTCCACCTGTTGGAAGAGCCTCACTTTGATTTTCATCCACAATGAGTATGGACGTATTGTTGCGCCCTCGAGCAAACTTTCTCATTTCCTTTTTCTTGCAAGAAGTGAAGATGGTCCGTTGATTGCTGTAATGGTTGTGAGTAAAAAAATTGGTACTTGCTGGGGAAAAGGTGGATGTTACAACTGGTTTATGTGGAAACTGTCTGTAGATCCCCACTCTCCCAGTGTCTTAATGGGGGCATGATTGTTCGCAACCATCTTCATGTGCCGAGTGTAGGTTGTGTCCTTCTTTACAGTGACAGGCGTATGACTTGAGGGTTAAGAAGATATCTAAGCCTTCTCCAATCTGTCTTGGCAACACCAAAGAAGTCTTTTGCTTCTTCCATCTCTTCATTAATTGTGTCTGTTGCTGCTTCCACTGCACTTACATCCATGGTTTGGTTCTCAGGGAGTATACGTCAGGAGCAAGGAGGCCTTGGATCTACATCGGTGTGCTTTTCAGGTCCTGGTGGCTTTCAGGCTTCCCCTAGTGGTCTTAGCACCCTATCCAAGGTTGGAGTCTCTTTGCCAGTTCCCGTGCAGAAACTTAAGGGACAGGCGTATGACTTGAGGGTTAAGAAGATATCTAAGTCTTCTCCAATCTGTCTAGGCAACACCAAAGAAGTCTTTTGCTTCTTCTATCTCTTCATTAATTGTGTCTGTTGCTGCTGTCACTGCATATACGTCCATGGTGTGGTTCTCAGGGAGTATACGTCAGGAGCAAGGAGGCCTTGGATCTACGTCGGTGTGCTTTTCAGGTCCTAGTGGCTTTCAGGCTTCCCCTAGTGGCCGTAGCACCCTATCCAAGGTTGGAGTCTCTTTGCCAGTTCCCGTTCTGAAAGTTAATGAAAAGTTTGACTTAAGGAAGACTTGGATCTCCTTAGGTTTTTCAGATAAGCCCTCTATGACTTCGTTGAGGAAATTAATAGCTAATGCTACCTCTCCCCCAGTGTCTCCAGTGCCAGTGTCTCCATTGGTGTTGCTAATAGTAAAAGGCATGGTTGTGTCCCCAATGTTAGTGACCTAAATGATGTCCCCTGTGGTACCTTCTCAAGCCCAAAAGGTTGTTAAGGTCTGTAAAGTGACACCTGTGCCAGTGGGAAAAGTTCTGGCACATAAATGTCACATCTAAGGTTGGGCATAAGTCGACCCTGAGGCTGAAAGTGCATGTTGCTTCAGTGCCAAATGTATCCCTGACCCAATCACTCCTGTATTAGGTACCGTACCCCTCACCGTGTTTTTGTCAGCCTGACCTTTGTGCCTGGGTGTCTGGGGCCTGTAACCCTTGTTCCCTTTTTGCCTTTGATCTTGCTAATTGCTATGTCATGGGCCCCTGTGAGTGTACCTATCCCCTTCCCATGACAATGTTCTTTGGTGTTATGGTTCTTGTTGGAGTTATGATTCCTGTTGGAGTTATGGTTCCTGTTGGGGCAACCTATGCGGTTCCTCTCCTTGGGGATAGTTGTCACCTTTGGTCGCTCAGACCACGACTCATTTGCTTAGCAGAGCCTGGGGTAAGGGTCAGGATGAAGAGGAAATGTCTGCGTTCTTCTTCCTCTTCTGACTTCTTGTCCTCCTCTCTTATAGTACCTCCTACTCCGATTCTGACACTTCTAGGATGAAGAAGAATAAGAGCAAGAGGTCTTGGCTCAGGAGGGCCAGCCACAGTCATAAGGAAAGGACTTCTTATGATACCAACTCTTTTGGAAGGGCGGGGAGGTAGATGATACCCACTGCACCTTGTAACGGCTCCCCAGGTAAGGGCTGCGGCTCGGGCAGGAGTGTACGTCCCCATACATTTTTATTCCTTGGTGGATAGAGGAGCTTCGGCACCCTCCATTACCCTTCCTATCTGGACAGTGGACTCAAGACTGTCATTGCTCAGTTACATGCAATGGAAGACCAAGAGTAGGGAGCTGATGGACCCAAGGTCATGGCACCGTGGCTGTTCCTTCCCATCAGCAGAGGGAAGTGGACGTGCTACACATTCTGTCTTTGCTGTGATCAGTGCTTGGAAATCTTTCCCTTAATGCTCTTTACCTTTTTGGGCCATTTTAAGCTTTCATTTTTATTCCTGGTTCTCTCCTTGGGACAGAAAGTTCGTATTCAGGGAAAAGTGAATCAACTGTACTGCACGTTTATCACATATGCTTGTACATGGTAATGGTATTTCTTATCTTTTGTATTTGCTCCTTTTACCCCACCTGGCCATGAGGGTGCTTAGAGTTCATCTGCCTCTAAGACACCGGATCTAGAACCAGTGCCAATGGAGCTGGACAATTTTGAGTTAGTGTTATCCTTTCTGGGTATCCTCTCACTCATTTGTGAGAGTAAAGGACTGGAGAAGGCGACCTTAACACCAATTCTAGGAGAACCTCGGTGACTGATTGGCACTTCAGTGCCCCACAAGGCTCGAGGCCATCCTTGGCGCTGTCTGATCAGAAGTGGTTGATTTGGCACAGAATCAAGTTGACAGTCAGATCTGTGGATTTAAGAAATCTTTTGAGTCCAACCCGTCACATAGGATCATCGTCTCCACACTCACGGCACAGAAGTTTCTATGCACCCATCAGTATGTGTACTGATGGGGCCCAACTCTCTGGAGAGAGACTCAAAGTGGAAGGTATGTCCTTCTCGGCCTTCAAGTTAGCGTTCATGGGATTGTCTGGCATGGCCTCCCTCCAAGGTGTCTCTTGGCTGGACCAGTGGTCAAGTGTAGTGACGTACTTTGCAAAGTCAATGTGGTTATCAACCGTGGAATCTTTGGAGAAGAACAAGTGTCTTGTGCTGTTTGGTGGGAAGGCAGTGACCTTCCTTGCACACCTATTAGCAAACTAGAGGACCAATTTGTTATTAAAGCAAAGGGATGTTTTGATGTCCCCTTTCTTTAAACTTGTTAGCCCAAAGATAGTTCTGTCGGTTCTAAATTCTTCAGTGCGGGTGACAACATCTTTCCTTCCGAATAGTTGTGTGCAGGCAGTGGTGGAAATTGATTGGGATTGCCCACAACTTTGTTCAGAAAGGAGCTTGAGCATGCACAGCCCTTTTGACCCAAAATGGGTTCCTGCACTAAGGGCAGAGGAGGAAAGAGGGGAAGGAGAGGGAAATGCTGATGCCAGTGTTCCCCTCTCCCGCTGCTGAAAATAGGGGGATGCTTGTCATGCCATCAGGCAACCTGGCAGAGACACAAGGCCAAACAGTGGGTGGCGTGTGTCCTTTGGGATAGTTACTTACTACTCTCTCATAACCATCAGGCCCCTATATCAGTTATCAATAGAGTTCTCATCTAATCCTTCAACATCACCGAAAGCCCCGGTCTTGCGGACAGAGGCGAAAGGGATGTTGGAAAAGAATGTGCTCGTAGTTGTTCTATACGAGTCTCTGGGTTACTACATTTGGCTCTTCGTGGTGGAGAAATTAACCTTGAGCTGGAGACCGGTCATCAACCTCTCTCCAATGAACATGTTTTTTTTTTTTTTTTTCGGCAAACGAAGCTCAGGATGGAAACATTATGGTCTGTGCTGTGTTTCATTAGGGATGCAGACTTTGTGCTTTCATTGGACTCAAAGGGTGCGTGTTTTCAAGAACCCATGCAGCAGTTCTCTCGAAAGTACATCTGCTTCTACCTCTATGGTACGGTGTACCAGTTTAAGACTAAGCTTTGGACTGTGATCGGATCCTTGGGTGTTTACTTGAGTGTTCACTATAGTAAGTGTCTGATGGTGTATCTTTATGATTGGCTAATTCTGGCCTTCTCATCAAGGCAGTTGCTACAGAATCAGGAGTAGATTCTTGCATTTTGTCACGATCTGAGCTTTGTGAAAAACTGGGGATAGTTGAATCTCATATTCAAGCAGATGTTGAAGTACTTGAACATGATGATAGGCACGGCAGTAGCAAAAATCTTTGTCAGACGATCACGTCAGCAAGCTGAACGAAGTTTCTCAACCATTTCTGTTCAAGTCAGAAATCCTAGCTCAGCACTGTAGTGTCTCTCAACCACCTTTCTTTGCTGGATAAACTCATTCCACATGAGCACCTCCAACAGTGGTGTTTTATAGATTACTGGTCAACTGCCAGGGATCAACCATTTTGTCTTAGAGGAGGCACTGGGTGACCTTACCTAGTGGCTTTAAGAAGAAAACAACACTAGGGGAGTCCCATTTAACTCCCCGCCTCTGGATATGCAACTGTCCTCAGATGTGTTGAAGGAGGGGTGGGGGCACACACTCGAACATCCTTGTTGTATCAGGGCTTTGGGCTCGCAAAGAATTGCATTTGCATATCTAGTGCTGCAAGCATTCTAAGAACAATTTAGGAGGCACTTGGTAGTGTTGATGATCAACAACACCACAGTATAGTGGCTTATGTTAACAACTAACTGGGCACGGTCTCACACCCTCTCTGTGAACTGACAATCCTGTTGCATGTCTGGCCAGCATTCCACGATATAGAGTTGTAAGCCAGGTAGATTCCAGGTAAGAGGAATGTACAAACAGATACACTTGGTCGCCAGGGTATAGGTTGTAGGCTCGGAGTGGTGACTACATCCTTGCGTATGTGATGTTCTCCAGGGATTGACCTGTTCACCAGGCAGTTAAACAAGAAGCTCCCCATTCCAGACCCATAGACTGTTCAGTGTTGGAAGACACTTTCCACAACTCATAGGATCACCAAGATGCATACACCTTTCCTCCTTTCAGCCTGGTCCATCCATTTGTCAGTTTGGGTGTTGGTTATGCCAGGGTTCAGGATGATCTTAGTGGCTCCCTGATGGCCTCAAGCCAAGTGATCTCCTGATCTTTTAGCACCTCTAGTCGAGATCCTATGATAACTACCCCAATGGTACACACTGCTCTGTCAGCTGCATCTTTAGAGGTATCACCAATCCATGAAGTCGTTGAAACTTCATGGTTGGAGACTATTCAGCATGTTCTCTGAGTGAGAGGCTTTTCGTGATGCTCTGAACAGCAGTTGTCTGGATACCTGTGACGGTCTCCTGCAATTGGTGTCATAGAAGGGATATTTCTCTGGTTGAAGCAACTCTAGCATAGATTGTGGATTTCCTCATCTTTGTTTGCTGAGAGAAGCGCTTCTCAGCCATGGCGTGTTGCAAAAAGAATGTCAACTGAAAATCGTGATCTGTAGTCCCGTGATCAGACCAATGCTGGTTGTTCAGAAACATGGCCATTGAGAATGAAGGACAGAAGTTGGAGTTAATAGAAATCGGGATGTTGAACCATATTTTTGGGATAAATGAAAAAATTAATAGTGCCGTCGTTGTAAAGATTACTAACATAGTAATAGTAAAGACAAAAATTGTATAGCACATTTTAGTAAAGGGTGAGGGGTGTCTGTGTGAAGAAGTCTTGAATGGAATCTGTAAGGGGTGTTAAGCCAAGAGAGAGAGAAGGATTACATGTAGGGATGAACGGAAGGATGATTTGGAGACCAATGGTTTGTTGGAATAAGATGTTTTCGATAGAAATAATTGGATGAAGACCCATAAAGACATTTGAGGACTTAGTTTAGGAATAGAAGGAGAGATAAAAGTGTTAGCATCAGATGGGTACATGTCAAAATACAGAGCTCCAGAATAGTTGCAAAACCGTATTTTACTTTATTAAGAGAATGATTAATTGACAAATATACAGGTTCTCGGAAATGAAGAGGATAATAACAAGAGAAATCAGAGATTTCAGACATCCGCCAATGAATATTGCCAACGTTTAACTTAAGTCTACAGACATTGCCTCCCACTTTTTCATAAGCTGACTGTACAGTAGATGGTGAAAATGCAATTTTGATCACGAATCGTGATCTTGATCCGTATCACCTCCAAACTTTTCTGGTATCCTCCTCTGCAGTATATCTATTCATTGTTAAAATTTGTTGAAAATCCAAGATGACAGTATGTTTTGACGCAATTTTAGAATTGTGAAAAATGCAAATCCGGATCTAGAATCTGGATTCAGTACCGGACCATTTTCAAAAGTTAATGGAGCTGTCCATGGCCTAAAATCTATCATTTGTGAAAATTTCGAAAAACTCCGTCAGTTTGTTTCGATGTTATCTTTAAAATGACGAAAAATGCAAGTCCGGATCCAGAATCCAGATCCAGAGCATCTCCAAAATTGAATGAGGTCATTCACAAGTAAGCTCTAGCCTATCTGAGCTGTAGTGAGAATTTCGTCAAAGTCTATTGAGTAGTTATGACGTATTCCTGTCTTCAGACACACAGAAAAATAAATAAATGTCCATAGGCACACAGACAAATAGATAGATAAACCGACTCTAGAATATAACCTCCTTCGTGGGGGTAATAATGAAAGGTGCTCTGTAAAGTAATAGATGAGGATGTTAATTATTTACCTTTATATAGATCATTAGATAAATGTGGTATCATACATTTCTCAGTGCAATTGCTGATAGAATTTTAACATTGATAGTAATATTGTTTTGTAAAAAGATAAACGCACGTAACAAAAAGAAAAAAAAATGTGAATGAATCTGCATGATTTAACTTCATTGCAATTTTTTTGTAACAAATTGAACATTACTTGCTTACCTTCGCTCCCAAGCATGTATAAAGCATCACGGCCATCAGGAGGGCAAAGTTTCCCAAGTATTTCTTGCAGTCATTCTTTAACCAATCTCTTACCTGCTCGTAAGAACAGCCAACTGAAAAAGTAACACGAAGCTGAGTATTTCTGATTCATTCCAAGAACTCTGACAAACATTGTTATTATTATTATTATTATTATTATTATTATTATTATTATTATTATTGTTGTTGTTGTTGTTGTTATTACTTGCTAAGCCACAACCCTAGTTGGAAAAGCAGGATGCTATAAGCCCAATGTCTCCAACACGGAAAAATAGCCCAATGAGGAAAGTATGTAAGGTAACATAGAATAGTGAACCTGAATGTACCCTCGAGCAATAGAACTCTAATCCAAGCCTGTGAAAGACTACGGTACAGAGGCAATGGCACTATCCAAGGCAAGGGAACAATGGTTTGATTTTTGAGTGTCTTAAAAGAGTTCCCAGAAATATTATTATTATGAATTGGTTTTCTATCTTCAAATATGTAAAAAAGGCAATTACATTCTTTGAGTAGATAACCCTGCTGAAAGATAAGTGGATGTGGGGAAAAGTTATATTTTAATGTAATTGTACTATTTTTTTTTTTCATTTATTTGTGCAAGTAGTTAAAAATGGTCTTCCTATTTCAAGGCTGTTGTATTTAAAATTCAAATATAATATAGAATATGAAGATTATTTTGTAACTAGCTCAGTGTATCTTTGAAATTTTCATCTAATAATAGCTTTTATTTTGTAATTGCAGAATGAAATAATGGAGCACCTCGCACGTCTAGTCAAGTCTGAAATTCTCGACTATCCAGTTATATAGCCCGTACATAAGGTAAGATTTGCAACATTTAGCTATATATAGTAAAATTTTACTTCTATTTCAAATATGTTCGGTGTATGTGATTCGCCTTTTTAATACATCGTGATTTTTTTTTGTAAGTTCGTCAACATTTTTTTTTGAAAAAAAAAAAATCGGACTAGTCTTTGATTTCTGGAAATAAAGCGTCATTAATTACTATTAAATAAGTTAACTATTAGTTCACCTAACTGTATGTGACAGAGTATAGATTTTAGTAAGTAAAATAATATTATTTGCTATTTGACTTTCGGTTAGTCCGATTTCCTGATGTAAATTGTGGAGTGTTGGTCTTCTACATAGAAGCAGAAAAGGGTATCCTTATATTTTAGTTCCTTTGCCGTACTCGTTATACGAGCGTGTGTAAAAAACTTTTGTGTCGAAAATGCCGGCTCTAGATTACGTTTATGTCGCAAAACTTGTTGCGATGGTAAATTATACTTCTTACCTCCCTCATTTTCTTCCGCTTTGAAGTTTTGTTCCATTTACAAGTGAGGCGCGTTGTCTATATTCTGTCTTGTAGCTTGATTTACATGTGGTCTTAGTATATGTAAATTGCAAACTTTATTATGATTGTCAAAGCTTTGACGTAGGTTGTGTGTCGATAAATCAGTCAATCAAACAATATTAAGACTTGTAGCATCTGAAATTTTGCGATACAGCACAACTGAGTTAATCGGTGATTAAAAAGCATTATCTAGTATATGAATGAATAAAAAACTTGGTCAAGTAGTTTTCCAAGCTATAGTTTCCCCTATATCTCATCACGGGTGTTCCAATAAATATCTGTAGCTGCAGTAACGGAAGTTTTCTTAACTAAATCTATTTATAGCAACAAAAGAAAGACAATCAGCAATTAGAAATAGATCTATGGGAAAAACTGCTCGGGGATATTTTGAAACTAGAGAAAATTCCCAGCCTCACTTCCTTTCACCGGGCGCAGAAGGCTACTGATCAAGGGCCAAAGAATAAGTCCTCTTCTCCCGCTTAGCATTTACGTCAGACGTTCGGTGATTTTCCACTCCTACTTAGGAAAAATTTATTTCATTGCGTATAGTTTGGAGTTCCGTTGTGGTGTACAGTAACTATAATTAGTTGGATAAAATAATCCTTAAAATACGTCATTAGCAATTTATAGGTCTGATACTAAAATAGAGTAAAAGTTGAATATACACCGAAAAACTAGGTTGAATTGGTGTTTATTTTTATTTTTATGGAGTCGATAATGTTCCCTACGCCTTTCAGTAAATGTGCAATTTTCTAAAAGAATGATTATTTTGTGATAGAAAAACAGAATCCCCTATTTCACTAGTAAATTTAGAACGATTAATTGACAATAGAAATCTTGAATGAAACTGCAAAACATATATTAGTAGGCCTAATTATACTGTTGACTTCGTTTCTGATTAGTTTGATTTTAATGAAATTTAATGCATAACCTAGCGTATACCAGTCTCTCGCAAAAAAAAGGGCAATTTGAAAAAATCCTACATTTCTCAGGGGGAAGTTTGAGTAAATAATGTTAAAATGTTATCCTTATACATGACTCATCATATTTACCAACTTATGATTAAAGGACTTTGTACAACATAAACAAAAGAAAATGGATTATTCGATGAAATTACTTATCAAAAAGAGAATATTGAAAGGTTTGGTAATAAATTATGGTAATATAAACACAATTACCAGAGTTTATATTATGCATACCTGAAGTTTAAAGTTAGTGACTGAGTGATTGATTGTAAATTATCTTGGGGTTTCGTCACCAATGAGACCTCAACGCCTTTGATGTTACTAATAGACTACGTAATTTCAAATTCCCATGAATTTCTGCACGAGAGGGTAATAACATTCTTTTGGCTCGAAGCGATCTCATTATAACGCTGAAGGATTTACAAAATGAATGTTGTAATCATAAACAATTTTTTTTTTGTGATATCAAGTGTAATGACTGTTCAGTCGTTTATTTCTGATATGGACAAATAAATTTGAAAATCGTTTATTTCTTAAATGGACAAATAAATTTTATGTCTTTTATTTAGGAAATGGACAAATATATCTTATAAATTCCTTATTTATGAAATGGATGAATAAATTTTATAAGACGTTTATTTAGGATATGGACAACTAGATTATATAAATCGGTAGATTATATAAATAGTTTTTTTTTTTTTTTTCTCCAAATGGACAAATAAATGTTATAAATCGTTTATTCTTGAAATGGACAAATAGATTTTATAAATCCTTTATTTCTGAAATGGACAAATAAATTAAATCGATAAATTTATGAAATGGACAACTAAATTTTATAAGTCGTTTATTTATGTAATGGATAAATAAGTTTTATAAATAGTTTATTTCTGAAATGGACAAATAGATTTTATACATCTTTTATTTCGGAAACGGACAAATAAATTTCATAAATCATCAAATTTATGAAATGGTCAAATGAATTTTATAATTCGTTTATTTAGGAAATGGACAAATAAATTTTATAAATCGTTTTATGAGGAAGTGGACAAATCAGTTTTATAAATTGTTTATTTTTTAAATAATTTTTAAATGGACAAATGTTATAAATAATTTATTTCTGAAATGGACAAATAAATTTTATAAATCTATTATTTAGGAAATGGACAAATACATTTTATAAATCGTTTATATATGTAATGGGCAAATAAGTTTTCTACTGATCACGGGCCAAAGAACAAGTCAAATAAATAAATTTATTAATCGTTTATTTAGAAAATGAACGAATAAATTATATAAATCGTTAATTCTGAAATGGACAGATATATTTTATACATCGCTTATCTCTGAAACGGAAAAATAAATTTTATAAATCGTCAGATTTATGAAATGGACAATTAGATTTTATAAATCGTTTATTTAAGAAATGGATAAATAACTTTTATAAATCGTTTATTTCTGAAATGGACAAATACATTTTATAAGTCGTTTATTTAGGAGATGGACAAATAGATTTAATAAATCGTTTATTCATGAAATGGACAAGGTAATTTTATTGTAAATCATTTATTGATGGAATGGCCAAATTATATGAATATTATCTATGAAATTCACAAATATATTAAAAAGTCTCAAAATTCATTTCGATTGAACCTAACAAGTTCAACGAAGAACTATCATGAATACACCACGATTAAAGAAATTGTAGAACTGTATTCAGATAGTTACAGAAAGTGAACTCTTTAGCTGTAAACAATAAGCTCGTTAATATTTCCTCAAGTGTAAACACAGAGACCCATTTTAGGGAGATTTTGGCACTTCCTTCGGCTTCTGTTTGTTTACTTAAGGCGGCACGTGGTTCCCTCGTAAACATGAGGAGAAGTCTGCTTTTCGTATACATTTTTCTCATCTTCTGTCCATATGTTTCAATTATTAAAACAAGATACAGACATCTCCCCTATATAATAAAGCAAATATCTGACTATATCTATCTATCTATCCACCTATTTATCTATCTATCTATCTATCTATCTATATATATATATATATATATATATATATATATATATATACAATATATTTATATATACAATATATATATATATATATATATATATATATATATATATATATATATATATATATATATATATATTCAAATAAGCCATATATTTTTGCTACATTAATGTCTGGATTCTCTTAACGACCTCAGGATCAAAGCCCCAGGTGAAATCACACAAAAACAAGAGCTTGTGACCGGCCGGGAATCGAACCCTGGTCCGGCAAACTTTTAGAGACAGTAATTAAACCACTTGGCCACGAAGAAAGATAAAAGTCATTGACAATTCTGCTGTACTTATACCTGTCGAATTCAAGTGGTTTAGTCACTATCTCTACAAGTTAGACGGACCAGGGTTCGATTCCCGGCCGGTCACAAGCTCTTGTCTTTGTGTGATTTCGACTGGGGCTTTGATCCCGAGGTCTTTAAGAGAATCTAGACATTAATGTAGCAAAAATATATGGCTTATTTGAATATGAAAAAACACTTCTACATGTGCAAAAATTTATCATTAATGGAATGCCAAGTAACAAAATACCAATTAGCTACGATGGTGAAGATGAGTTGATTTCAATTCTAAGTACAAAACACCTAAATTTGACAGGTATAAGTACAGCAGAATTGTTAACGACTGTTATCTTTCTTCGTGGCCAAGTGGTTTAGTCACTGTCTCTACAAGTTTGCCGGACCAGGGTTCGATTCCCGGCTGGTCTCAAACTTTTGTCTTTGTGTGATATCGCCTGGGGCTTTGATTCCAAGGTCGTTAAGAGAATCCCGACATTAATATAGCAAAAATATATGGCTTATTTGAATATGAAAAAACACGTCTACATGTGCAAAAATTTATCATTAATGGAATGCCAAGTAACAAAATACCAATTAGCTACGATGGTGAAGATGAGTTGATTTCAATTCTAAGTACAAAACACCTAAATTTGACAGGTATAAGTACAGCAGAATTGTTAACGACTGTTATCTTTCTTCGTGGCCAAGTGGTTTAGTCACTGTCTCTACAAGTTTGCCGGACCAGGGTTCGATTCCCGGCTGGTCTCAAACTTTTGTCTTTGTGTGATATCGCCTGGGGCTTTGATTCCAAGGTCGTTAAGAGAATCCCGACATTAATATAGCAAAAATATATGGCTTATTTGAATATGAAAAAACATGTCTACATGTGCAAAAATTTATAATTAATGGAATGCCAAGTAACAAAATACTAATTAGCTACGATGGTGAGGATGGGTTCATTTCAAATTTAAGTACAAAACACCTGAATTTGACAGGTATAATTACAACAGAATTGTCATTAACTTTTGTTCTTTGTGGCCAAGTGGTTTAGTCACTGTCTCTACAAGTTTGCCGGACCAGGGTTCGATTCCCGGCCGGTCACAAGCTCTTGTCTTTGTGTGATTTCGCCTGGGGCTTTGATCCAGAGGTCGTTAAGAGAATCCAAACATTAATGTAGCAAAAATATATGG
The DNA here is from genome assembly GCF_036898095.1 of Palaemon carinicauda. NCBI lineage: Eukaryota > Metazoa > Arthropoda > Malacostraca > Decapoda > Palaemonidae > Palaemon > Palaemon carinicauda. The sequence goes on along the minus strand of NC_090729.1, from coordinate 166,182,232 downwards.
TTTATTTGAATATGAAAAACGTCTAAATGTGTAAAAATTTATCATATATACATATATATATATATATATATATATATATATATATATATATATATATATATACATTATACGGTATATACATATCTATCTATCTATATTTATACAGTATATATATATATATATATATATATATATATATGTATATATATATATATATATATATATATATGTATGTATGTATATATACTGTATATATATATATATATATATATATATATGTATATGTATGTATATATATATATTGTATATATATGTATATATATATATATATATTTATATATATACATATATATACAGTATATATACAGTATATATATATTTGTATATATATATATATATATATATATATATATATATATATATATATACTTGTATATTCGTATATATATATATATATATATATATATATATATACTTGTATATTCGTATAAATATATATGTATCTATATATATATATATACTTATATATATATATATATATATATATATATATATATATATATATATATATATATGTATATGTATGCATACATATATATACAGTATATATATATATATATACTTATATATATGTATATATATATGCATTCATATATATACAGTATATATATATATATATATATATATATATATATATATATATATTGATTAATTGATTAATCAAATGGTAAGTGACAACCCTATTTGGAATAGCAGGATGCTATAAGCCCAGGGGCTCCAACAGGGAAAAGATGCCAGTGAGGAAAGGGAAGAAGGAAAAATAGAATATTTTAAGAACAGTGACAACATTAAGATAAATATTTCCTATATAAACTATAAAAACTTTAACAGAACAAGAGGAAGAGAAATTAGATAGAATATTGTGCATAGAATAGTGTGCCCGAGCGTACCCTGAAGCAAGAGAACTCTAGCCAAAACAGAGGCTATGGGACTACTCAAGACTAGAGAACAATGGTTTGATTTTGGAGTGACTTTCTCCAAGAAGAGCTGCCTACCACAGCTAAAGAGTCTCTTCTACCCTTATCAAGAGTAAAGTGGCCACTGAACAATTACAGTGCAGTAGTTAACCCCTTGGGTGAAGGAGAATTGTTTGGCAATCTCAGTGTTGTCAGGTGTACGAGGACAGAGGGGAATCTGTAAAGAATAGGCCAGACTATTCAATATCTGTGTAGGCAAAGGGAAAGAACCGTAACCAGAGAGAAGGATCCAATGTGGTACTGTCTGGCCAGTCAAAGGACCCCATAACTCTAGCGGTAGTATTTCAATGGGCGGCTGGTGCCCTGACCAACCTACTACCTCTTAGCCTGGTAAGGGGGGATGCGTGCGCATATCTATCTAAATATTTAGCTGTCATTTTTGATGGGTCGCATGCACTATTATATATACTTATGTATGTATATACCAAGCACAATGGCATTTAATACCAAAGTACCTTGGGAATATATATCCACTGGAATTCATTTATGGTAATAGCTTTTGGCTGGGAAGAGATTAGAACTCGTGGCACTCAGCTGAAACTATGCCTACGAGGACTACCAACTGGGCTATCAAGATTGTGGTTGATATTTACATTGATTAAAATCACGAGTGTTAGTGATATATATTCATACAAATATATAGCCTATATATACTTTGTTATATATATATGTGTGTATTATGTATACCTGTATGTATCTGTATGTCTATACATACAGTATATGTATATATTGTCTATATGTATTTGTTAGAGCCATACAAATAGAAGGGTAAAGACTTGATCGGAGTTAGTATGTGAGTCATTTTGGTGACACGAGCGCCTTGTTTTGCTCTCTTAGGAGTTATATCAGGAAAAAATTTCCGATTTATATTTTACTGAAATAGCTAGGAAGTATGTGTTTTACTTGACTAAGATATTAAACAACATTTCCCTTTGAATTCCGACTAGGGTAGCATAGAAATAGACAAAAAGTAAACAGATTTTAATCAGATATCGATTTGATAAGATAAATATTCATCTTTCTCGGTGCGGAATTGATCAGGTAAGAAAATTTTAACTTGTAACAAACGAATGAGGCCACTAACAATTTATCTCACCAAATTACCTTTTAACGAGTGATGTTTTCTCATCATCGAATTTTCCTTTTAGATGTCTTCTGTCGTTTTTGAGCTGTACCATCAAATACTTTATCACAGAAATTGTTACCTTATATTATTATGTACTGATATCGAATTGATCGTATGAAAAATCGTGAAATTCTAGGATACAAGTCTGTGTAACCACATCAATGATGGTACCAGACATCGAACTACTAGATTGAAGTTGGTTAAGATCTAATGAAATCAGGTTTGAATAGAGGGACTCTACTATTATTAGACCTCTTCTGTATCGTACATTGGAATAGATTCCTTTAATCGAGATAATCCGATAAAATTTTTTCAACTTTAGAAGGATAATGAGGATAACATAAAAGAAAATAAGAATAAAGTAGACGAACACCATTATTAAAAACATATGGGACACATTTTCCTTAATTAAAATAGGTTGTAATTAATGGGTCTGTTACGGTAGTATAAAGGAGGGAGGAGCTTTAATCATTGTAATTTACAGAAGCATTTTTTTTTTCCTGTCTGCACTATCCTGTTATATAATGGTACATGTATTGGTGTGCTACTGTCTTAAGCACACATTTGAGTATGAGTTGTTTTCAGATGTATTTAAATGGTTTATTGAACACATCTTAGTGGTTTTTAAGTTTTATTGTATATAAACAACTGAGTTAAACATCTCCATCACTGGAGGAAGCTGTGTTGGTCCACATGACCAATTCTGATGAAGTTTAGATAAGAACTGAACAAATTACTGATATCCCAAAAATCGTACACTTGCTTTAATTTGGATAAGTGACGGAATCGGAAGACACCTGCATCCGGTGACGTCACAAACTTTCACACGAAGAGGCAATGTGTTGACACTAAGAAAGAATGACAACTTAGCATCTTACATCCTGTACACAATTTGAGTTGACCATAGCAAATCTCACGGCCAGCTCTTCCAACCAACATGACATATTACGTCATTTGTTTTAAACATGTAATATTACTATTCTAAATATTACATAAGCTCGGCCAGCTATCTCAATTTTTTTTTACAAAAATTTAACAACAAGCCGAAACATGGTTATTAGGTGTGACTGGACATACGTATCATTCATTGTCCAAAACTAGCTATATCCAACTGAGGACGAATGTCCAAATAGGCACATCAAAACTAATAACAATAATGCATACAAAAAAGATATTACCAAAGCAAAAAGAAAAATGCATGATAAAACCAAGATCATATATATGGTACATTGCTAGCAATTGATTACATGGTACCAAAAAACAAAACAAATTCTGACTTACAAATGATTCGGTAACTTGATAAAGAATAATTGTTACCTTTGTCAGAAACAAGATACTCAATTTTTAGTGCACAAATACAAATTCCTGGTACGTACACGTACCACGGTTTCGTACATATATATATATATATATATTTGTATATAGGGCTGATACATTTTATTAGATGCCCATAGATTCTGTTATATATCTTATATATTTTTTTCTTTTTTTTTTTTTTCTCTTTTCTTTTTTAACATTCCGGCTTATATATTTTTATTAGATGCCGAGAGAAAAAAATGATTTATATCCTTTTTTATTTTATTTACTTTTTTAAATGTTTTTTTAAATGTATTTTTAACAATGCAAATGTAGAGAATTTCTTTAATTACATATTACTAGCGTACTAGTCAGCTTTTCATACAAACATCATCCTGACAAATTACTCCCTTAGCGAATGAGGTGGCCACTCATACAGCTTTGAACTGGATCAAGTAAGGGGTATTGTCAGGGCTATTCAACTCGTTCCTTTGTAGCTGCTTGCTGTGCCGTAACCTACGCCAAACAAGGATGTTCACGGCGATAAAAATCAACGCCGTTACCAATAAACCTGCTAGTAATATAGGGTGAAGAATCTCTTTGTAAGTCGGCGACAGGTGGTCCTTTTCGGTAAGTTTCATTAAGCGTTTCGCCACACTTCCTTTATAGGGGAGAGGAAGTGCGGGCGTTGTAGAGGTCCACGTGAAGTTCGCGAAGTAAGCTCGTTCTCTGATGATTGTCCGTAGGCCAGTCACCATGGAATTCGGGGAAGTCCCGATACAGCCATCTGCTGCGACGAAGATGTGGTTGAATGATGTGGATCCGTCAGGGCATGATACATTGAAGCCGTCCTTGTCGTATCGTATCCACGAGCCATTATTTAGTCTGCAATTGAATTCTTTATTGTCAAAGGGATAAAGCTTATCCAGACAATTTTCACTTGTATGGGAGAGAGCACCGTCTAGCACTATACCTAACTCGCATGAATCCATCAAGTTTTTACGGAATTCAAATGAGTCAGCTGTACATATTTTTCTATCCATTGCGTCTGAACAGTGAGTTAATTGATTTAAGTCTTTAATGACCGTATATGTTTCCTTGTCTGGGGAAATCAATACGTGTCCTGTCAAACTGGATATTACTGGATTTGAGTGATTCGTCATGAAAGTCGGAAATGGTGATATCCTGTAAGATTGCCAGGCATCAGAAGAATCAAAGGGAATTGTAATCCTAACCTTGTTATTATCTACGTTTACTGTAATTAGGCTGTAATAAAATTCTAACCTATGTTCGTCTAACAAAGGAACATAGCCTAGTTTATCCCTAGTGTTCTCCAGAACTAATTTTAAGTAACGTATAGGCAACAAATGGGGCGACAATACACCTTTAGTTGCTAACGTGATAGCTTCTACATAATCCTTGGATTTCTCAATGAAATGTGCAATTCTGTTATGTATGTGATCTATCTTTGAATCATAATACGTTAATGTTGCTAACAAATCCTGTACTTCCATAATTTGAACGATATTATCTGAATGTTCATTTAACAAATCCATAATTTTATTGATTGAAGCTAACTGATCCCTTAGTTCTGACATAATCAATTCATCTTTATGAGTCAAGAACTCAATTTTCTTATTTTGATTACTAATTTTAAGACGATTGGAAAGTCCTAAACCTAAACTTGCAACAGACCCAAAGATGCTTAATGCAGCATAAATGAACGGATTCCGTCTTTCTTTTTGTTCGTGTCCTACAGTCCACATCAAAAGGTCATAAGCCAAAGATCCTGTCTCTCCAGTCTTATTTTTCAAGTCATCAGATAGCATCTCTGCAACTTTTAATGTTGATCCAAGCAAACTCTTAGTAGTCAAATGAAAATGTCTCCTATGCAACTCATCCAATGATGCAGAAAACCTTGAAATGGCGGTTCTTAAGCTAGTGACATCATTCTCTTGAAGAAAAATTGCTTGCATATGCACTTCGACAATTACGTTGGTTGATGTAATAAAAATGTCTTCTTGTCTTTCAACTATATTTCCATATTTAAAATATATATTCTTAGTCTTAGAACTCATCCCATACGAAAAAAATGTCTGAGCGAACAATATCACTCCCAACAACAAAAAATTCATCTTGGAAACCTGTAACGAGAAAAAATATATGTAATTACTCCTGTATTAAAAAGAAAACTTTTTAGTTACAAAAATTAAAATTTTTCCTCACTTCTTTTTAATTTCTTATGTGAGACAATGGTACTATTCTCTCATCCGTGGGTTGGGCTACGTTTTGAATTCTAAACCTATTGGCCGTTAATGTTTCCAAAATGTTAAATGGGCCTTCAAACTTAGGTGTTAGTTTATAGTTGAGCCCTTTTCTGACATTGATTTGAATATAGATGTTATCACCCACGGTATATGTTTTAGTTGGTTTCGCTATTTTATCATGATTCCTTTTCATTATGATTTGTGATTCTTCTAAATTCTTTCGAAGGATATCATATCGACTTATACTTGCATTTATACATTCTTTTAAAGGATTTGATAGATTAGTTGTAGGCGTTAATACATGGAAAGGTGTTCTAACTGGGGTACCATACAATGCTTCATGCGGTGACATTTTAATTGATATATGATATGAATGATTCAGAGTACTCAGTGCCGCCGGTATTGCAATATCCCAGTTGGGGTCTGATCCCCCTAGTGTTACCCTTAATATATTTAATATCTTCCTATTTGCTCTTTCCACTAGCCCATTCGACTCTGGGTGATATATCATGGTATTGATCTTCTTTATGTTGAGGAATTCACACAATGAGGTAAGAAAGTGATTATTAAATTCACCACCCGAGTCTGAGATTATCATGTGTGGAATTCCATGTTTACAAATGTAACACTCGTAAAACTTCCTAGCGCATTCAATCGCAGTTTTAGTTTTAAGCGCTATTAGTTCTGTATATCGAGTTAAAGCATCTATAATTACTAAGAGGTGCTTATTCCCTCTGTCTGACTCGTAAAATCCTGTTAACAAATCTAAATGTATTCTTTCAAAGGGTTGATTGGGAACAGGATAAGCTCCTAAGCTAACAGGTGTTTTCGTATGCCCTTTGTTTTCCTGACATGTGCGACAATTAGCTATGTGTCTTTTTATATCTGTAAGCATTGTATGCCAATAAAACAATGATTTGGCTTTCTGTGACATTAATGAGAACCCAGGGTGTCCATGTAATGGATTTGAATGCAACCAATTCAGGACAGTGGAAACAAGTGAGTTTGGTACTACTACCTGGTCGTTAGTTACATGTGGTGTATTGCGGGTTTTCCTTGTCACAGTCCTACACAGAATATTATCTTTGATTACATAATTCTGCTGCTTATACTTTATATATTCTTTTTCTTTATGATTGCCTTTCAAAGCATTTATAATTGTTTCTATTTTCTGATCTTTTCTTTGCTCAGTCTGTAACAATTCAGCACTCCAGCCTAAATCTTCTTGTTCAGATATTGTTTTTACAATAGGCATGGATGTTGATATATCTATTAATTCAGCTAAAGACTCCGTACAAGATGACACGGGGTTGCGTGATAATGCATCCGCAATGATATTTGCTTTCCCAGGTAAATACCCGATTCTTGCGCCAAAATCTTGAATGATTAAATGCCACCGAGTTCGTTTAGGGCTGTGATTGAAGCCTTTAAAGAACTCTGTTAGTGGTTTATGGTCAGTAAGAACCTTAACGGGATAACCGTAAATTATGAACTTAAAATGCACTAGCGAATTAACAATAGCTAGTCCTTCCTTGTCTATTACTGCATACTTACTTTCGGAAGTTCTCAATTTTCGAGAATAGAAAGCTATCGGGAAAAACTGTTTATCATATTGCTGAAGCAATACCCCTCCTACTCCTAAGTCTGAGGCGTCTGTTGCAATGAAGAATTCCTTACCGAAGTCAGGAAATTTTAAGATAGGAGAACTACACAGTTCATCTTTCAAAGTATTAAACGCCTGTTGATGTTGCTCAGACCATATGAAATCTACGCCCTTCTTCGTAAGATCAGTTAAAGGAGCGGCTATTATTGAATAGTTGCGTATAAAACGCCTGTAATATCCACTACAACCCAGAAATTGCTGTATTCCCTTGACATTAGTAGGTATGGGAAAATTACGTATAGCCGACACCTTATCATGGACTACTTTAAGACCTTGGCTTGACACCATGAAACCCAAATATATCAATTCTGTTTTGAAAAATTCACACTTACTAATCTTTACCCTTAAGTTATGTTGTCTTAATCTCTGTAGTACTAGTTCTAACTTACGTAGATGTTCCTCTAAGGTGTTGGAAAAGATTACAAGATCATCCATATAGGCATGCAATATATCCCCTAACAAGTCTCCAAACACTATGTTAATCATTCTTGTAAATGTTATAGGAGCACAACGTAAACCAAAAGGCATCCGTAAAAATTCATAATGTCCCCTGGCTGTGCTGAAGGCTGTGTATGGGATACTATCTTCTTCTAATGATATCTGGTGAAAGCCTTTAAGTAAGTCCAAACTGGTAAAATATTTATTCTGACCTAACAAAGACAAAATATCGTCAGTACATGGCACTGGGAATCGATCAGGGATCGTTTCCTCGTTTAGACGACGAAAGTCGACGCAGATACGCCATGTTCGATCTTTTTTCGGTACAACTATTAAAGGAAAATTATAAGGGCTATTTGATTTTCTAATGACTCCTTCCTCTAACATTTTACCTACTTCATCATTTATTTCATTCTGGAATTTCATAGGGAGTCTGTACGAGGGTACATATATAATTTTCTGTTTGTCTTTTAACCTTATTTGATGCTCGATCACATCTGTTTTCCCTAAGGATCCATCCGTAGTGGAAAAGACATCTGTATATTTATTTAAAAGTTCAAAAATTTTCTGCTGAATTTCTTCGTCTTGAATGTCCTTACTGATTTTATTTTTAATAGATCGTAAAAGGGATTCATCCGCAACTGATTTAGAGTGATTGATTTCAGCAACGGTAAGAATACGATGTTTATAAACTTCTACATCCAAGATATGTTGATTTTTGTGAATTACTAAAGTGTTATTTAAATGATTACAGACTTCGATATTACATTGCTGATGTGAGCCTACTGTATAAATAGCTTGTGTGACAGACAATCCGTTGGTTTTCAAAGTATCGGAAAGGATTAATATTTCAGATCCCGGTAGTGTTTTCTTTATTTGCACTATTAAATTCGAAGGTATGTTTGGTTCGATATATTGCGTGCAAGATGATATTACGGGTGAACGAGAATTCTGCTGGGTCGCGTGTATTATTTCTTTATTAGTGAGACAAGTTATTGGTTCTTCAACGTACGTTAAGGTTACATTTGTCGTCTCCTTTTTATCCAAAACTGACTTTAAAGTATTAGAAGACTTATAGAATTTCCCTTTGATATACACGCCGTGCTTTGCAGGAGCTAAGATAATGTTTTGATTTCCCATAGATGGGTATCCTATAATTACAGCTGGATACATATTAATGTTTTTCACAACAACAAATGTATCGGCAAACGTGCGATTACCGACTCTGAACTGAATATGAGTTATGCCTATGACGTTTAATTCATTATTTCCTATACCTGAAAGTCTGATTCCTGATTTTTCAATCGGAAAGTTCGAAAACAACAAATGATGCGTCTTCAAATCCATAATATTACGTGGACTACCAGAGTCAAAAAATAACGTAAAGGATTTGTGTTCTAAATTTACAGCATATAAGGTTGGCCGTAACTCATTTTGGCTTATTATTGTATGAATTCGTTGCAAATCTACGGGAGCATGCACTGTTTTACTTAATTCGGCCGTGTGTTTCATAGGAAAATCTATTGTCTCACAATTATCTGATAAAACATTAAATTGATTATTCAATACTATTGATGTTGACATAAATGACCTTGACCCAACATCACTCTCTTCCCCTCTAGAGTTAACTATGTGGTATTTGCTTTGCTCTGCACATTCTGAAAATTAGGCTGACTTTGCGAGGTCTGGTTTGACGGCCCAGGCTCAGCGATATTTGAAGAAGTGTTTGTTTGTTTCGGACTCTGAACTGCATTGACATTTTGTTGTTTCTTCTTATTGTTAAAATGAGGATTTTTCTTTTTATTTCCATATGGAACTGACTGTGGAATTGACTGTGTATTTCTAGGATATTGTTGTGTCTTACGTGCGTAACATTGACTATAAGAATGTGATCCTGTGTTGTGAACTGAACAAAATTTCGTTCTACAGTCTGCGCTTATGTGACCTTGACGTTTGCAGTTGTAACACGTCACTCCCGCTACTGGATTATTAATTACGTTCACTGTTTGTGGTTTTGTTTCATTCTTAGCAAAAACTTGAGTTAACACGGGATCGAGATCTGGACACTTGGACATGTGCTTCTTTATCTGTTTATAGACATCCAATTCCGTACTTGCAGGCATTAACTTCTTATCAAAGCACCGCACTAAAGCTTCAGGCAACATAAGTGTCATGCAAGTTAAATACATTAATCGTAAAAAATCTTTCACGGAGATATTATCGTTAGTAACCCAAGTGGAATTACCTAAAATGTCCTGATATTCGTTAAGCCTATCAGCTATGAGAGCTGCTCTCTCAACAACATTAAGCCGATTCATAGTGGCTTGATTAAGTGTATTTCGTAACGTTAACACTACATCCAAAGCTTCCTCACCCCCATAGATCGCGCGTAACCTAACTTTGAAATCATCCCAAGTAACTGCTTCCTGAAATGAAACACCTCTTAAATACGCACTCGCATCCCCCTTAGAAAAATCTATAAAACTTTTAGCTTCTTGTAATTGTACAAAAGGATCTACGATTTGTTTGGCATTTAAATGGGCATCAACGGATGAAATCCATGACTCCACATTTTGTGGCAAGAACCCGTTGACACGGCCTTGAAAAGGAAGGATTGCTGACCTGGCATTTACAAGCGTCACAATTGGAGGAGGATTAGCCTGGCCTACACCACTAGGTCCAGGGGTAGGGCTGACAGGAGGAGCCATGACTGCTGTATTCTTTTTTTTTTTATCTCTTTGACCCCTTTCAATCCTATCAAAATATCTATATGAGTACAGACGCCCACTGCGTAAACGCATATGTATAATAAAATTCCCCCAACAATGTTACTAATCCCAATACATTTCCCCCCAAGAGTTTATGAAAGAAAAAGGAATTAGCACAAAGAAAGAAAAATTCTAAATGAGAATTCGGAGTTTCTTATAACAAAGTTTAGGAATTCACTCACCCCAGTAATAATTGACTAACGACTTGTGATAACTACACTTCACTGCACAAACTGAAATGAATACAAAATCTTTGTACTTAGCTTATATATGAAGTCGAGTCGTCTCTCTCTCTCTCTCTCTCTCTTGATGTTTTGTTAGCGATGTCTCGTTCTAGTTTCTTGTAGAATGTAGGTCTTCCTGGATATGTTTTGCAATAGTTGAATGCCAGTCCTTGGGTTTCCTAGGATGTTGATTGAAGATTCTATTTGTATACTAACATATGTTGGTGTTAGCATTTTCGTTGGACTTAGTCAAAATTGTAGATTCTTGTAGATAGTTTTATTTTGAAGTCTTGAAGATCATTCTCTGGTTTCACAGCTTTTATGTTGAAGTCTTGAAGATATATCTCTGGTTTTACAGCTATTTATTTTGAAGTCTTGAAGATATTTCTCTAATTCTTAGAGTTTAACCGCTGTCTTTGAGTTTAAGCGCTGCCACCATTTATTGGTGTGCTACTGTCTTAAGCACACATTTGAGTATGAGTTGTTTTCAGATGTATTTAAATGGTTTATTGAACACATCTTAGTGGTTTTTAAGTTTTATTGTATATAAACAACTGAGTTAAACATCTCCATCACTGGAGGAAGCTGTGTTGGTCCACATGACCAATTCTGATGAAGTTTAGATAAGAACTGAACAAATTACTGATATCCCAAAAATCGTACACTTGCTTTAATTTGGATAAGTGACGGAATCGGAAGACACCTGCATCCGGTGACGTCACAAACTTTCACACGAAGAGGCAATGTGTTGACACTAAGAAAGAATGACAACTTAGCATCTTACATCCTGTACACAATTTAAGTTGACCATAGCAAATCTCACGGCCAGCTCTTCCAACCAACATGACATATTACGTCATTTGTTTTAAACATGTAATATTACTATTCTAAATATTACACATGCTTCATAGCACAGTTGTAAAAGATTCTGGTTGCTGCAATTATTTTTTATTTTTATAGGTATAGATGGACTGATTGCATTCAATATTTGGCCAGAAATAACCCAATGCTTGCACAAATACATACATACACAGCCTACATACATACATGCATACCGGTATATTATATATGAATACTGTATATAGAGGTAAGCAGTATATAAACAAAATTATATATAGTTTTCCCTTATGAGCGGTAGTACCAGAAGGCGTAGCCCTCTGATTTTCAACAACTATTTAGGGGATGGGGTTGCTAGCCCATGGATACCTAAGGGGCTTGTGAGTCCAAATTATTATTATTATTATTATTATTATTATTATTATTATTATTATTAGCTAAGCCACAACCCTAGTTGGAAAAGCAAGATGCTATAAGCCCAATTGTCCGTCTTTTCTAGGTTCATCCATTTATATACTGACCAGATGCAAGGTTTGATCTTGGACTGGATTATTATCTCTTGTACACTGGAGAGCTCTGTTAATTAGGCATTTACATTCGACAAATACCTCACGGCATCTGCTGCATACTTCCCAACTGTCACGTATTTAAGCATCGTGGTCCGCACTCAAATGCAGTTACCAGAATCTCACGCCTTGACAAAATAGAAAAAAAAATCCATAACACAGGACAAGACATTTGGGAACTATGTAAATAAACTTGTGCAGCATGTATACAGTAGAATTCATAGCCTTGAAATTTGCAGTTTAAAACAGTTGATTTCATTTAATTAACTAAAAGGACAACGTAGGTAAGGGACAAGTGTCTCACTCGAGCAGTAGCAGTTACGGCGTATTTTACGCTGAAAATAACATTTAATAGAACTGGACAAGAACTGAAATTTTGAAATGTGATTTATTTTGAAATGGGATATACTGATTATTTCCTATGTGAGCATGGTGAAAATAATCATGAACATTCTTGTGCCAAAAACTACAATAATTTCGTGACGGAATAACTATATATTTACATGAAGAGGACGTATTACACGATAAAATAGTTATTAGAGAAAATATTCATTTTCTGTCACCTTAACAGTGTGTATTGATTTATGTCATTATTTTATCTGTTGTATATTTTGCATTTTAAGGAAAATAATGCCACCAGAAGCCTTCAAATACCTCTCAGAAACATTAAGAATTGTTTTCGCTGGGGAGCGAAGCTCCTTAGACTCCCACTAAGGCTTTGCCCTGGACTCCGTCTTGGTTATCTTACTCACTGACATCAGAAGGGATTTACAGCTCTGCTGCTGTGACATCTTCCATGTCTTAGACAGTGATATTGAAACCTGTATAAAAGGTTGCTGTGAGAATCCAGGGATTTTCAGCAACCTTTCCTGTCCTGGTTGTCAACAGTTTCCATTTTCACTTTTGCTGAAATAACGAAATATTGGATTTGCAAAGCAATTGAGGCATTATGGACTAGGTCCCCCCCCCCCCCTCCAAAAAATTGCAACAGATAACACTCATGCAATTGTAAAACATTGTGAGCTCTTGATCTTTGGTGACCCTGATCTAGGCCTAATTTCCATTGAATTGATTTTGACTGAGAGGGACGAACATAAGCAACAATATGAGTGGTTATTTGATAGGATATTCCAAATAGTTTTGAAGATATTGCATTTCTCATTTCCCCTACCCCAAAATTTGGTGTCCTTTTTTTTTTTTTTTTTTTTTTTTTTTGACGTGCTAACAAAATATCGATTGCCATTTTCTACCACTTAGCTGTGGCCAAGCTTGGCTTCTAGGCTTTTCTATAACTATAGATATTCTATAACTATAGATATAAGTCTTTCAAAGAAAAAAACATGATGGCATCAACTTCCCCCAAGTGGTACCAATGGGTCGAATTAATGGGTATATCTCATGGACTAGTAGATCTATAGGCTCCTCCTCCTTCCCTAGCTCGCAAGGATGGTGAGGTAGCAGACACTACTAGAAACTATTGACGTATCCAATAGGCTACCAAGAAAATACCCAGTAACAAATATTTTATAAAGAAAAAATTAATTATGATTATTTTCATCTTGAAGGTCACTGGCCTCGATTCCAAACACTTTATTTAACATTTCCATTGCAAACCAATATTATTCATCATGGCTACTGTCCTTAGAATTTCATAAGGCCACCCTCTTCGAGGTCAGTTTGATTTACTATGTAAAGAACAGTGCAGAAATAATTAGTATATTTCCTTTCACGGAAACAAAGGCCACTTTCAAGTTTTGAAAAACAAACACAAAGGGTATTTTAAATTATGTAAAAATCCTCCAAATTTATTCTGTATCGATGTATGTGACAAAATCAACTCTAATGATCTTGTAACAATCAATGTAATTTTTAATATTTCTATAATTTCATTTTACATTCACCATTATTCGGCACTTAGTATCGTTGTAATCTCATTTAACATTTACTGTTTTGAATAAGGATATGAGAAAGGAAATACGTTCTGTAATGTAACACTTTATTTGTCCTGAAGAGTACATCAGCATTAGTTTTTTTTTTTTATAGAAAATTATGTAATTCAGTTGATACATAAAACTTTGTCATCTACAGATCTGCCAGCCTAGAAGTTTCTTGGTTTGCTATTCAATCTGCGTCTTTCAGAAAGGTTTATATTTATATATAGCATTATGAGACAGTCAGAACATGCATACAAAGCATATAATGTAGAATCCCAGTGCATAACGTATACATGAATACATGATCTCAAGGTAAATACGACATGGCAATAATGTGGATGACGCAATTTTTATTTCATGTCAATTCAAGTACACTCTTGGATTACATTAGCGTAAGAGAAGATCAGCACGAAAGCTCAGAAAGCTTTTAGAAGGATTTAGGAAAAGAGTCGTCTAATTTAGAAGAGGAAGTGTCAGACACATATGTGGAAATAAGAATAATAGACTGGCAGATGTGTGGATAGATTAGAAGGGAAAGATAAAATGAAATACGTGAGTATATATGTGAGAAGGAAAATGTTTAAGAGAGGTGATGCAATTTACATAAGTGTATACTTGACCTATAATTTATGTCTGACTCCAAAGAGATTTTATTTTCCACAAAGGCCTTTTCAAGCAGTGCAATTGACTATTTACGTCGGTAGGAAAGCATTGCAGCACATGTATTACCTCCATAGATCGAAATTCGTTAATGAAAGATATTCTATTTGCGTTATGAAGCGTTCATTCATCCAAGTAATAGTTAAAGAGAAAGGTACAAAGAAATAGGAATCCAAACTTGTCTAAAAATGATTAATGCCCTCAAAGAAGTGAAATATCTTTTTAACTTCCCCTGCCGAGGAAAACTGGAGGGGAAAAGCACAAACAGGGTATGTGTGACTATTAATTGTACACAAACGACGATGAGCAAAGTTGTTCAAGCAATTTTGAAATTGGCAAGGAATTCTTGAACAAACGCTTTGTGAAAAAGGGATCTGAAATCTGTTCTAAGGTATAGTTGTATGTTTATTTCAATATTCACTAATAGCAATACAAATGATTGAGATTCAGCTGGCTGCATATGCTTCGGCGAATGATTATGTGCAAGTATTTTTTACAATAATGTCATGCCATATATAATTACATTTCGTATGCCCCCGAAGGGCCACTTTTCTAGAATCCTACTTATTTACATAAAAAGATCAGTATAATCCTAGCACGTGACATGAAATCACATTAAAGGTCTATTGAATACCATTGAATATGCAAGATATCACGAAAAATGAATAGCAATGATTGATGAGAATTACACACACTTATGATTCGATTGGAAGACTTCTTCGTTTGTAAGTGTTTGTTACAAAAAGGCTTATTCAACTGGAAGACTTGGTTACAAAAAGGCATAGAAGGGAGCACATATTAGAAGGAAGGATTCCTTATAAAATGGGAACTACATTAGATACAGCGAAATGTATTTCGACATCTACAGATGCACGCTGGACAGTCGAGAGCCTTTACAGTTGGCGTGCAGGTCATTGTAGACAAAGACTAAAGGGTTCATTTACAAATGGCTCCTATTATGATCTATTTACAAAGGAATACGGTATACAGATAGGTTGAAATACGTCCATTACGGCTACCACAGTAACTAGTGATAGAGAGCGAGAGCGTACAGTATATTGATTTATAGGACTATGCAGAACTATGATCATAGAGTCCTTGGGTTCAAAATATACAGGACAATGCAGACACTGTCGAAGAATATCATATAGAATTTGTTTGAACACAGAAATTTTCCCCCGAAGTGAAAAAGAATGTTGAAGGAGCGCAGATAAAGAAGGCAGAGGATCCCTTAGTCATCACGTGACTCGTTACCCAGCAGGAAACCCGTGTTATTCCAAACATCTCTTAAATTACTTGCAGGACTGGAGATAAAGCAGCAGCAGTTCGAGATCTAGGAAGAAACTCGAAGAAAATTTGGGAAAAATTAGGAAGTACCTTCTTGATACTTAAGTTTAGTATGGAGGTTCAGTGAAACTGAAGATTACGGGATGGGGGGGGGTTTGGTTGGGTTGGGTTTCAGATGAGAAACAGATCTTGAATTAGGTGAGGGGGTTTCGCATAAGCAGAGAATTCCTCTGCGGCGTCTTCTTGACATTGTTTCTGCCCTCCAGCGCATTTCTTGTAACCGGACAAACCGTCGTTATCTATCAAATGCAGCGCAGAATTTGATTTCGTTTCTAACGCTTTCGTGTTCGTTTTGGTTCTCGAGTGGCCTCTATTCGCCCCTGAAACTTCGTCCTGATGATGACCAATTTTACCCAGATGTCTGTGTTGCTGAAGATGATGATCTTCCATGTCTTCTTGCTGGTTGGATTTCCTGTGAGCTCGCTTATCGTAGACTTCCTTAATGGTGCCTTTGGCGTCCCTCCTCCTGCGCTTAGGAAGGGCACTGCTGGTCTCGATGCACAGGACGATCAGGTGATTATCACAAGCGACTTTCTGTTGATCCAAGAGTTGAAGGTTCTTGAGAGGTGAAGCCATGCCGAAGGCGTTGGAGAAAGATGTGGACCAGTCATTGCAGTTGATGTGGGTGGCAGTTTCGCCGTATTTGTTAGATCCATGCCAGATGAGTTTCGCCGGCCTAGGGAAGAAAGCGGTAAATGACAGTAATTAGGTTATCGTGAAATATTCATCGTGAAAGTGTGAAGTCAGGAATGAGGCCGTAGATGCAAACGTGGGGTAAAGAAATTTGGAAATGAAATGTTAAATGGTTGATGTTTGTAAAGGAAACAGCATCGACTGGTGATAGTGAAAAGAAACTGCAAAAACTAGTAAATTTATAAATGTTATATTGTAATAAGCTGATTAGATTTTCTCGATTCACTCTCTCTCTCTCTCTCTCTCTCTCTCTCTCTCTCTCTCTCTCTCTCTCTCTCCATAGTGGTGGAATTTTAATTTCCAATTCCATTCATTTTTCATCTCTTACTAAAATACCATCCAATTGTAAATTAAAATGATAGAAGGCAAAGTTACAGATTACGTTTTTATATCCTATGTTTATATGCCAGATTAAACAGTACGTTACCAGGTAAAGCTGATCAATTGCGCCATTCGAATCAGTCGGTGATTCTTTATGGATGTGACAGTTGGCGAATGCAAATCACAGAAAATAAAAAAGGAAATGATGGAAGTTCCCTTTAGCATTTACTCGTTGGTAATTATTACATGTCACAGTTTCAATGAATAGTTTCTGGTAAAAGTCTGTTTCAGGTTTAGCAATTACACTAAAAATGAGAGTTTTGATATAGTTTTAAATTTAATCTGGAGTATTTTTTTCTATTATATCCCATTTAGCCAGCCTGTTCATGATAGTGGGTTTGATCAAGTGAAGAAAAATATGTTTTACTTCTACTAAATAAAACAAGTTTTCTCCGTTTAAATGAATCGTAGGAATAGAAAAATTATTATGGTTTCGTGAACCCAACATACTTTAGATTACAGAGTAGTATTATCTAATTATATTGATAATCATTATCATAAAATAATGTGGAGGCATCATTAGGAAGCCACAATAAGACACAAATTGCAGAGGAAAATGAAAGGAGAACTACTTATAATACTCTACTGACGTATTTTAGAGGGTGATATATTCACCCCCCAAAAAGGTACTGTTGTCGTAAATAAAAAGAAGTTTATTTATATTCAATCAGAACATACCATTTACTATCACGGAGAACATCGCGTCCATCGAAGGACAAAATCCTTGGCGTCTCCAGGAACTGACCTCCGGTGCCGGAAACAGCGTCTCTCCATGATCCTAGGATGAGGTCACCCTAACAAAAGAAATACACATAGATAAGATAAATATTCAGTATTGCAAAAGGTTTAAAGGACAGTAATTTGAATGTATTCAAAATATTTTTTAGACTTCACTCACCCGTAGGTTGACAATAGGTTGGTTTCTATCTGCGTAACGCACTAGGGCTGCTACATCGTGCCTTGGACTCGACAGGAGTGCTCTGAGGAGTAATAATGATAAAGACCAGTAAAGTATAATTTTTTTTTGCAATACGTAGATTTTCTGGAACAACGTTATATTCCTTCAGCTATACTTTATCATTCCCAATGTCTTCTCCGTACCGAGGTGCTATACTTATTGGCGCTATTGGGCTTGTAGCAGTCTATAGCTTTTCCAGCTAGTTTTGCAGATTGGCTTGTACAGTAGTAACAGTGATAATATTGACAGTACTTTTTATACTGATCACACTCGGCAGAGGTAGAAAAATTTATGAACTCCACAGAAATTAAAAGAAAGGATATATTTTCATTATGATTTGAATATTACTTTTAATTCAATATCCTACGTTGCAAACGTACCTGAAGGTACCCTTGAGACCCGCGCTTCTTGCTTGCCTGTAGCAAGCGTAATCTGCAGAGGAGACCCCTCGGATTTCACCTTGCCATGGTTCATTCAGTGCTGCCAGGCGAAGCTGCCAAAAAGGGAGATAAATACTTTAGAATATAAATTCTGCTTATAAAAAGAGGTGCTAGATTATCTTAGTATTTAAAAACAAGGTGAATTTCATTATGGATATCAAACTTTCATTCAAAAGAGAGTATTTTTTAGGTTATGTGACTAGCCCAATTATCACTTACACAATGGTGTTGAATTTTCGTTTAAAAGCTAATTGTTATTCTTTAAAGTTGTCTGATTTTATGGGGTGCTGTTGTCAAACTTTATAATATAAAAGAAATGTGTGAGTGAAACAAAGGTATTTTTCCCCTGAAGTTGACAGAGTTGAAAATTGAACATTTGAATTAGAGTATATAGCACAAGAAATTAATGTGTTGCAAATATTAGCCTCTCTTTGTGAGTTACTTACCTCCTTTGTATTCCAATCGGTCCCCTTGATAGAATACACAAAAAGGGATCAGATTTAGCCACGACAATGAGGACATTTATCAAATTAAGTTATAAAGAAGTTCATGTGAATTGATCTTGGTAGTGATTGGTGTTGACAAGGTTAATTGGTAGAAATGGTTAAATTCCAACACACATGCATATGTTTAAGATAACTAAAAGTCTTTTACATTGAAAGAGGATAGCTGCAGATGATTTTAAGATATACAGTATATATATATATATATATATATATATATATATTATATATATATATATATATATATATATATATATATATTTTATCTATCTGTTTATATACATATATGTTAGATACTGTATGTATGTATGTATATATATATGATATATATACATATATGTATATATATATATATATATATGAATATATATATGTGTGTGTGTTTGTGTGTATTTTTGCATTATACAACATCCTATATACTGTATATATACACATTGATCAAGTATTCTTTTATATTTACCTCAACTTCAGTAGTCATAGGTTCTCCCCACTGGAAAAACGAAAAGAAAAGTCAAAACAGGATGAAGGAAAATATTCAATGTTTTTAATCTAATATATTTTGCTATATTTTTCAAGGTTAGTTAAAAGTACATAAATTCTCTGGTAGGTTTCGTTCGTGCTAACCCAGCCTTACATAGAATTATATTTATAAGTCTTATTGCCTTCAAAAATTACATTTTTATTAGGGTTATCTGGAACTGTTTTTCTAGAATTTCTTTGTCAATATAAACTTTAACTTTTTAAATTACGCTTTAGGCAACAACTGTTTATTTCTAAAATCATGTTGTAATAATTAACTATCTAACATTTAAAACAGCATCTTCTTCAATATCCATTTACCATTTAATTCGTATTTTTTTAATCGATTCCCCATATCTAATGTTCGAAAAACCTAAATCACACACACACACACACAAAAAAAAAAAAAAAAAAAAAAAACGCAAGAGACGACGAAGGCAGTAGAATTCAGTAATGACGACATTCCCGTTTTATTACAAATGTATCTCGGTTTATGTCAAACTTTATGGATCTATTAATGGGGAATTGGGTGATGCTTTACAGCGCATGGGGGAGTTGGTGTCTGTGATGTTGGATGCTGCGTGGAAGAAGATGCAATCCGATATAGATAACTGAACCTGAAATTTTGCATTGAGTGTGCTTCGATGCACGCTAGAGTATTTACGTTTATTACGTGTGCTGATTTCTGTATGATTTACGTTCTTAGTTTTGCTGTTATATGTGTAATAAAGAGAAATATCTTACAAAAGTGAAGATATAATTATGAATGTATGGCTAAATTTAGTTTTTATATGAATATTTAGTAAATTTTCATTTTTGGATGTAGATTGAATATTTTCCAAAGACTAATATAATCGAGGTGTCAAAAGTTGGTTAATCTTTATACGATTTCATAATGATCAGATTGTTATAGCGCTAATAAGATATACGAAAACAAGTGCTTAAAAACATCAAACCTCCACCAAATCTGAAAAAGTCCCCGCAAAATTGCATCACGTAGACGATAGTGCTGGCAGTGCAAGTTATGTATTGCATGGTGTGCATTGCTAAAGGAGTCATTGTTGCATTCCTTCTGTTTAACTGCATTCTCTATTTATCCTTATACTTTATCCCCGGCCCCACTTCTTTCTTTTTACACTACTGTCCAAGCTCTCGACTTCGACTTTATAATGCAACTGCAGCGGTTACTAATTAAGTGCACCTCGATACTGAACAGTCTCCCCGACCCCCAGGACCAGTATATATAGCGCCATGTGAGCATCTATCTATCTCAAAGTTTATATTACTTTTTTATCCGGAAATAAGTCTCATTTTAGCTACGAGATGTACCTTTGGCGTTATCCTGCTGGTAAATTGATATACTAAAAACATAGTAAAAGAAGAAATGTCATAGAAATCACAAAAGAATATAAGATTCACACTAAATTTTAAAATCGTTATTGAATTTTACTTGTAAAGGACATGCATCCATTCACATACTTAACACACAGAACAATTAACGGCTTTGCAAGTAACGGAAATAACGCGAAAAAAAGTCTACGGATTTAGCCTCCCGTTTTAAATACTAGGTATTCATCCGCAGTTCTCTCTGCTGAATATTTACAGTACATGTGATGTGGCAAATGTCAAAGTGCTAATGGAAAAAAGGAATTTATTATTTTTATTAAAATGCTTTTACTGCGGACATTGGACGGGGAAATTTTTATAAACATTCATCTACATTTGACGTAATTAACATTTCTCTCTCTCTCTCTCTCTCTCTCTCTCTCTCTCTCTCTCTCTCTCTCTCTCTCTCTCTCTCTCTCTCTCCCTCTCTCTCTCTCTCTCTCTCTCTCTTTTTTACAGCATTGGAAGCAGATGCTTTTATCAAAGTATTGCAATTATTATTTTATGTATCTCTCTCTCTCTCTCTCTCTCTCTCTCTCTCTCTCTCTCTCTCTCTCTCTCTCTCTCTCTCTCTCTCTCTCTCTCTCTCTCTCTCAGCATTGAAAGCTGATGATTTTATCAAAGTATTGCAATTATTATTTTATGTATATCCAAACACACACACAGACACACACATCTGCCTTACCCAAGTTCTCTTGGCGTTGAGATCCGTGCCCAATTCTTCCGTGAGTGTCTCGACGTTGGGGTTGATGGGCGTGTGTGGAGGCGGCCTGGGTGTATGCGGAACGGGGGTGTGTGGGTGGAAAGGTACCGAGGACATCTGGGGCGCCAACACTGCTCCCAGCTGCGGTCCCCAAATTAGACAGAGGAGGAAATAAATGATCAGAGCGAGATTTGATGAAGCGTTTCTGTATATATATTGTGGCCTGTAAGTGGTGGATATCATATGCGGGCGCGAATGGGCGTTTATTGAGAGGCGCCTGAATGCGATTCGATGAGGCTTTTCCGCTGTCGCGAAATATCGGCCGTCAATCGTTTTCGGGATTTTTTTTTTTTTTTCGCGAGGGATTTGAATATGAATATTTCTATTGTTTAATTTGCAATGATTAACTTGTTTTGCGCTGAATTAATCGACTAATGAAAATGTTAATTTTTTGTTTTGTATGATAATTATTCAACATGAATTATTCAAAATATCTTCCAGTGGGTCTTGATTGTGAATCCTTTTTTCTTTTTTAAATATTGGCATTCGTTAAATTTTTACATTGTATGATAGTCAGTAATTGTAGTTAAAAAATTGGTTTTATTAGTATTTTTTAATGAAAACTTTTAATCGCTGAGGGTGTGGAATAATCATAAAATTCATTTTATATTTTATAAGGTCATTATTCTACATAGGGGATTAGAAAGTTTACCGGAAGGGCCTACATTTACAGCCGTCGTTTTCATTCAGAATAAACCTGGTTTTCTGGAAAGAAGATTACATATATTCAATAATTTTATTGAGCTCTAAACCGGTTTCATAACAGAAATTTTCATGACTGAAAATTCATGATAACGACGTTCATTGTGAATATTCATGTTCTGGAAGTTTACTTTTCATCATAAATAGGTTATCCAGATTTCACGCTTATAATTCATTTTCCCATGAGGTTGTGGAAATGAATGCGCATTCTTTATGGCTAAACTCGTGTTTTAAAATAGAATTATATTGAATCATTCTTTCTGAAAAGTCTCCTTAATAGAAATTTTACGTAATTTTTACAACGTAGTATACATGTTTCTAACATGATAAAAGACTGGATGTTAACTACTATTTTATGTCAGTGAAAACTCCCCAAAAATAATGGTCGAATTAAGAATAATAAATGTGTAATATGTAAAAGAACCCATTTTGTTTAGCACGGAAAACAAAAATAGTGAAAATATTTTTTTAATAATTTTTCATCCCTTTATTTTATTCCCAAGATTTCACTGTTTTAGACGATGTATATATATTTGCAATCTTCATCCTTGGGCTACATTTCATACCTGTTAAGTTGAAGAATTTTCATTAGAACATAAATAAGAAACATATAGATATCAACTGAAAAGGATTTCTTGTGTGTATTTGAAGATGAGGATACTAACGTACTTGGCAATATTTTATATCTAGCAAAACGAGTATTCTGGAAATACCTGTTAATGGGAATTCCTTTTCTAATGATCTAAAGGAACTATTGACCATATATATAAAACGGATGATAACAAATTGTTTCTTCAATACGTTACTCACCGTAACTTCCCGCCATCCTCTGGCTGCTCTCAGGAATAGGGAATCGTCATCCAGTACATAAGCTAGAGTTCCTCGGTCATGTTGGGACCATGCCTGTTGGGAAAGAAAGACATAAACACTAGTTGAATGGTTTCACTACGTAGGATTTGCCCTGCCTCATTGAGGCCTAGCTTTCGATTACATTTGTGAATCCCTTGACCCCGACCCTCATATCAAACCTTGCCCTCCTGTGGCTCTCTTACTTCAAGCTATACCTAAATAGAACTGGTAGATTGGTTTTTCTGTATAAGTTACATTATATTGTGTCTTTTTTTGTGATTACTAAACGGGTGAAGAATCTGGATGTATGAAGCCATTATCATGTTGCCAAATAATTGATCGGTGGAAGTGTTTAAAGGCTGCTCATAGATGGCAGAGGTAAGGGACAGGACAGTGCCCTAGAGACTGAATATATATAGATGTGATCAGTGCCTAAGCCTCCTCTCCATCTAGCTGAAGCGGGGAGGGCCAGGCAATGACTGGCGATAACTCGGTTGGTAGAGCTCTAGTCCCTCTCCCACTAAAACCCGCTATCCATAGCTCACAAGGATGGTGAGGTTGCAGACACTACTAGACACTATCGAGCTTGAGTGGATCTCGAACTCCCGTCCTAGCAGATAGCTAGGGAAGAACGTTTCCAAAAGGTTAACTGATCACCATTATGGAGACAAATTTTAGATGCAAAGATGGATAGAATAAATTTTTTGATTACCTGAAGCATCGCTGGGCGAGATGTGAAAGTGAGCGTTGCGCTTGATCCAATTCCGAGGTTGGAAGTTGCTGATGGTGTTTCATATATGTCATTCATTGTAGAAGGGGAGCCGCCTTCAGATAGAAATTGTATAGAAAATAGAGGATTTCAATAGAATTTACTTTAATGAAAAAATAATTATTGTGGCATATGGTTGATTTTGATTGACAATATTAGACTGTCTATGCTATTTCAGAATAAAGTTGGTGTTTTGAGATTGTTTAGACGAAAGGAATATTTCAGTTAATTGCCAGTATTACACATGTATAGAGGAGTGTTTTTTATTGGCATCGAAATAGAATTAAAAATCTACGTTAACCTCATCCATTTATAAAAATAATTTTATTTGAGGGTTCATTTACAATTATTGATCCAAAATCCTAAAATGCTTAAGTTAAGAGTTAACTAAGTTATAATTCTTATGTCATTTTTACTTTACAACAGTAAAGGTCATACAACGAAATAAACTCCTCTTACCAAATCCATATCTTGGGGGAGTGAAAGAGAATGATCCTGATGTTCCGGGTGGGCCGGGAGGTCCCTGGAAAGAAAGGAACTCGAATCACAATTTTTAAGAGACAATTCTTCTTTCCGACCGTTTTCCTTACATTAACGGATCGGTTGCCAGATGTGACCTCTCCAATGCTTTCTATTAAAGGCATGCTCTTCCAACCAAACCTCTTCTCTCCATATCATCCATCCCCTTATCTCACCATCTAATTCTCTGCCTTTCTTTCGATCTTCTCTCCCTATCAGGTTTCTCCCAAGCCCTTCCTCACTCTCTCCCCACCATCCATCTTCAACACGTGCCCATACCATCTCAGTCGTAACACACCTATCACCTCTATAATCTCTAAAGCCTGCCATTCTTCTTATTTCATCATTATACAATCTTTTAACTAGTGACATTCCAAGACAAAACTAATTTTATTGGAGGATTAATAGCAAGTTCAATAGAAAACAACGGTGTATCATTGAGGGTTTGTGGATTACTCTAGTTAGCTATTGAGAGAGACCCTGAGGAAACAATGTAGAACCCTATTTACAATGGGCTAAAAAATCTCGATGGTAAGATTTACAATTTTCTGTGATATATTTGCGATTTATTAACGTGCAACTAACTGCTCGCCGGTTATTTTTCAATTAACCCGAGATAAACAGAACAGTAAACACCGTAGAAGTAAAGAAAATGGCAATTCCCTAGTATCAAAAGTTTAGTGACTTTATAGGCGATATCTCTGAATATATTTTGAAGGGAACACTTGGAGTAACACAAGATTGTTCCAAAATCTTTAGAGACAAAACTGTATGAACTCATAGTTGCAGTTATTCCGAAAGATTAAAACTAATTGGATGGTGAACTTCGAAAGAAAATATGAATTTACTTAGAAAGACGATTGCCAGATTCAGAACTTTGCAAAATTACCAAAACCTCAGTAGCGGGTGTAGCAAAATCGTGTACCATGAATGGAAGTATAACTTCGAAGTAGTACTTCGAAGTAGTACGCCCCATAATAGTTGCATGGTAATGCTTTTATTACTCACTGGTGGACCAGGGGGGCCAGGAACTGGAATGTATTCAGGTTCGGCAGATGAGGGTGCTGGAAGACCTGGCGTTCCAGGAGGTCCGGCAGGTCCAGGGGGTCCAGAAGGACCAGGAGGTCCAGGAGGTCCTGCAATTCCAGTTGAACTCATGTGGGTGGTTCCAGGTAGAGCTGGTGACATGCCAACGGAATCAAATTCGCTGAAGCCAGGAGGAGGACGAGGGCGAGCCTAAAAAAAAGAATAAGCCGAAAATAAGGCAGAATATACTATGTGTATATTATATATATATATATATATATATATATATATATATATATATATATATATATATATATATATATATATATATATATATATATCGAATGTTTTATTCTTCACGGGACTCGGAAGCAAGCATGTATAATACAGTTATTTGTATAAATTGCAGTTACCTGCAGCAAACACTACACTCCTATAATAGATTCGCCCATAAAAGTTAATTATCAGGAAAATTTAATTAACAGGAAATGGAGCTTTCTACATTAAGACTATATTCATCCCATTACTACTTGAAAAACCATTTATATTTTCAAGAAGCGGCTACAAAACCTAAATCTGGACTATCGCCAGCTATATATGGAATCAATTTTGAAAATGTTTCTAGAAAAAATCAATATATGCTTAATCTTTATTTTATATTCGTTAAAATTAAGGAGGAGGGGACCTATATATACTGAAGCTTAATGAAGCATTGCTCGCCCTTACCACTAATCCATAGAGGCCACCTTCCAAATAAGTAGCACCACGCCCCATGGCACTAGTAGAGGGACCAGGGGGACCTGGTGGTCCTGGGGGCCCCCTTTCTCCTTTTTCACCTTTGTTACTGAAACCATCGTAAGCGAATGTTGTGTCGAGGGGTGTTGCGTAGGGACCTTCAAAAAAGGATAGAAATATGTAAATAAGGTTTTTTATTATTTCTGCGTTTCGTTTAGGGACGCTTGATTGGGTGTCAGTTATTTTCTTTCCTCCATTACTTTTTCTTGGACTTAGGAATTTTTTTTTTTTTTTGGGGGGGGGATTTCTGTTTCATTTTGAGATGGAAGTATGTAATTTATGCATATTTATATATGTGTGTATTTATGGATATATATGTGTGTATATATATATATATATATATATATATATATATATATATATATATATTTATTATATGTATATGGATGTATATTTAGATATAAATACTGTATAATACTGTATGTATATATGTATATGTGTGTGTATGTGTGGCATATGTTAACATGGGTTTATAAGTATAGAAAGAAAGACATAACGAGAGACGCTTGATATATTCACAAATCACCAGCTAATATTTTTGTTAGCAATAGTTAAGAGCTTTGTTACTATAAAGGAAAACAAAACCAAAGAAATTTCCATTCTTTATAAATGGCGAACTTTGAAAGCATCGCGACTTGCCTGGAGGAGATGCGGGTCCAGGTGGACCGGGAGGGCCAGCAGGCCCGTTTTGTCCTCTTTTACCTGGAGCGCCGTTGAGGCCTGCGTCGCCCTTTTGGCCCTGCGAATAATAATTAGATGAAATTCTATTTCGTGTTAAAAAGTACCTGATAAATTTTAAAAGGTGATAAAGTTATTTGGCACTTTAAAAGTCATGATAGATATTTGATAAATTCTTAAATGTTATGAGGAAAATATCTGATAAATATTTGAAGGTTATAAGAAAATGTCATACATATTTAAAGGTCATAAGATAGCATATAGATATATAGAAGGTATAAGAAAATGTCATATGAATATCTAAGGTTATAAGAAAATATATAAATATCTATTCTAAAGGCTATAAAAAATATATAACTGTCTAAAAGTTGTAAAGAATATATGACAAATTTCTGTTTAGCATTTTGAAGAAAAGTTTTCTAAAAGTTGAAAAAGAATGTGACGTTACAATAGAACTGCAAGAACCTAATAACATTTGACTGTAAATAATATCTGAGGGTTGAAGTAATCTAACACTTCTCCCAAAGGGTTGAAGATATTCTGGTTGAGGTTTTTGGGAATCAAGAGAATTGATTGAAAGTCTTACGAATTGAAGAGAATTGAAGAAAGATATATATGAAGTACTTTTGCAATCAAATTGCAAAAGAATGTTGAGAATTGATCTTAGATGGTTGATTCGATGTTCATTGTTATGTTGCTAAATCTATTGAAACATAACTTCAGAGGCTTAAGTTTTCGCGCGTGAAGAGTATGGTGATTACAGTGCAGTTGAAGCTATGATTGAATGGATTGTATTTCATTGAACGTGAAAAATTATTTTATAATTATGGAAGATTTCTTCTATTCTCATTCTCGTCGAGTCACAGATATTATAATTTCATGATTTACTTTCACCAGAAAGATTTCATCAAATCCTTATGATAATGCAATGTTAACTTTTAACTTTTATCTTTGCAAATAAAAAAAAATTAATTTAGTAATAGGCATTGAGAAATTTGCTGCACAGAAGTAAAATTTATCCTCTTTGAGTTATCAATTAAACTTCAACTATATAACAATTTAACCAGAAATATATTTTAGTCTTTTCTTTGTAGTATGATATAAAATAAAGGCAAGTAAAGTAACATTTGTTGTTTATTAAATTTGCAACAAAAGCAATTAAACTTGCAACAGTTTCTTATTACATTTGTAGAATTACCTTAATTTCAATAATTGTTCCATTGGAAAGCTGGATAGGTCCTGGTGCACCTGGTTCGCCCTTGGGTCCGGGATTTCCTGGTCTTCCTTCGGGGCCCTCTTCTCCAGGTTCTCCCTAACATATGATGATGAGGAGAGAGAGAGAGAGAGAGGAGAGAGAGAGAGAGAGAGAGAGAGAGAGAGAGAGAGAGAGAGAGAGAGAGAGAGAGTTTGCATTAGGGTTATTAATAGTTTGTTTACGTGACCCGTCATAAATGACGGCTAAATACTTAGATAAGCACACTCGCAGATGACCCTTCCCACCCCCTCCCCCCTCCCACGAGGGAATGACTATACTACTCCATCCTACCCGAGGGACTAGGAGATACCGACTAGTTATACGTCTCACAATGCCACTGAACGTGACCAGAAAACGTTGAAAAACTTGTTTCAAACAATAACACCTTATTCTAGAAAATTATCAACGCAATCATATTTGTAACTAACACTTTGATGTTAGTGACCCAGTGTACTTACGTCTGTAGGCTTTGAACTTCAAATTCCTCATCGCCAATCTCATTGATCTCTTAATGAATTATTCTAATCAGCCCCTACAATGAATCACTTGAACCTGTCTCTTAAACTTTAACACTTGCCTATTTTACTAACACTTCAGCCAAGCTTATTCTTACCAGTGGTCCTGGAGGACCTGGGTATCCTACTGGTCCTTGGGGCCCTTGTCGTCCTTCCTCTCCTTTAGGGCCTGGACGACCAGGGGTTCCTGGCAAACCATCTGCTCCTTTGGGCATCACCATCTCGATCCGTTCAGCAACTGAAGAAAGATCCGGGTTTTATTATAAATAAACGGATGAATAGACGTAAACTATACATTGCTTGCTCAAAATTACTTCTAACGTAATAAATGCAGGACTAAGATAAAGTATAAAGAATAATCAGAGGTCGCTTGGTTATACCAGAATCCTTGCTTTTTCTAACCTAGGATCTCTGGTAGGAATACCAAGAGGTGCCATTAATTATCATAATTGATACAGCAAAGGACAAACTTATCACGAAAACCCACCACTGTCTCAAGCTTATTTTGGTAAGAATTTCCCATTCAATATTAATTTATATTGCCTAGTTCCAGCACTGTGAACCACTTACTAATCTCTATAGCTTTAGTTTGAATGCAACTCCACTAATAAGGTTATTTTATTTGGCCAAAGAGAGGCAAACTCGTGTAGATAATTGTTCTCAAGAATTAAAATGGCACATTGACTACTACCGGTGTTTTATTTAGAACAGACGAATCAGTTGTGAATTTCATTATCAGTTAAATTAGATAGACACTATTAATTCTAGATAAGTTATGCAGACTTGAAAAGTTATGAATGATATAGCAAAGTCCTTGTAGACTGGAAAAACTGTTTTAATTACTCGTGCGTAGGTTGGTCATCTGGCCGCCGTTGCTCTCCACAAAGAACTTGAGGGAGGAAAGGATTTCTGTTCGAAGTTCCTCAGGGCTGTAGAACTGACTTCCTTTTAAGCCTGGTGGCCCTCGAGGACCTGGTCGTCCTTCACCGATATCTCCTTTGTCTCCTGGGGATAAGAAAATATAGAAATATACAGCTGTTGATACATCGCTTGTTGGAATCGTTGCTTTACTGATTTGGTTATTGATTCGTCGTTATTTCACAAGAAGAATTTTATATATATTAATTAATATTGATGTATGTGAATATTCTAACGTATATAGAAACATTATTTATTTAGAGTAAATAAAATATTGTACAAAGCAATGGTAAGTGTAAGGTCTACATTGTTGAAAAATAATTGAGTATAAAGAATCTATGGAGCGCCAAATGATGATCCAAAGGCAAGAAGTAAAGAAAAATATGGGACATGTTTTGAAATATTTGAGGATTGTAGCCTACAAAGAGGCAAATAAAAAAGTAATTTAAATTATATATAGAGTGACAGACATAAATAGATAAAATATGGAATATCTGCGTCCTATTTAGGATGCATGTGAAGGATATTTAGGATATGTGTGACGGAACTATTATTTCACCTTTTTGTCCTTTGTGTCCCATTGTTCCTGGAAGACCGTCGACTCCTGGGGGACCTCGAGTTCCTTTGTCACCAACGCGACCACTTCTGCCTTGAATACCCTGAGGGAAAGATAGTGAAAGTCGTGTTTGAAAAGTATTCGGTGATTGATTAATGCAGCATCTCAGATTACCCTAACTACATTGACGGTCATTAGGAGATATGTTGCAAACACTGATCAAGATCTCAAACCTCGGAAGTCACCAAGCACAATTCTTACTTCTACCGGTGGTTATCTACCTATTTTGGTAAATGATGTTTTCGTAAATCTTTGAGGTATGGTCTCCATAATCAGTGTTTAGTTGACTTTGTTTAGCAGTTCTATGGGTAAAGTTACGTTGAGGGAGGAGTTCCACTTATTGCACTTATCTTGCGGGTGACGTATATTTTTTACCACATTACAATGAACCGACTCAGATCAGGAAGCTTCTTCAGAGTTCCACTTTCTATCTCATCTCACAAATTCTCTCATGACATTACTTAACTTATATTTTTCATGATAAAACTATCAATTTGTTAGAAGTTTTAATGTTTAGAACTTTATTCGACCTATATATAGTCATGTATCAAAAATTTCCGTATAGAAATTTTTTTTTTTTCGCCAAATGAAGATAGTGAAATATTTTTTTCAGTCAAAACGGGATAATTGGGAAAGACTGGGGACAAGTTCTTCATTTAACAACGGTTGGCTCCATAGATTTAATTCCCACCAGGAATAGGAAAACAGCTGATTGGTACAGTTGGCTTCATTAATTCCGGTACACTAACGCCTGTTTAGCTTTACGTGAAGAGTACCGGAATTAATGAAGCCAACTGTACCAAACCCAACCAAGTAACGACCATTAGCTAAGCTATTTCATAAGAACTAATTCCAAAGAATCGGTTTTCGGCCAGACAACCATAACTGGAAACAGCCATTTAATAAAGACTGACAGTAACAAACCTCTTCTCCCTTTGTGCCCTTGGGTCCAGTGAAGCCCCTGTCTCCCTTCTCTCCTGGATGTCCTCTTAGTCCCCTTGGCCCTGGTTCTCCAGGGAGACCACGCCTTCCAGGGGATCCTGGCTCGCCTGTTTGCATAACGGGCATCACGTCTGGGTCGATGACGCCGTCCACCTGAGGCCAGAAGGGACAGTCGTTAGACAAAGGGACATCTTAGTAATACATGTGTTTAGTGTACATTCGTGATTATTTGTCATGATTATTCATTATGGCTAATAATGGGTAGAACAATGGTGCGATAAGATATGATGATGATTAATAAAGGCAAGCACGCGCGCGCACACAAACAAACACAGATATAGATATATATATATATATATATATATATATATATATATATATACATACATATATATATATATATATATATATATATATTAGTTTTATATACCGTGTATACATATTTTATATATATATATGCATATGTATATATATATATATATACATATATATATATATATATATGTGTGTGTAATTGATTTTATATACTGTGTATTCATAATTTATATATATATATATATATATATATATATATATATATGTATATATATATATATATATATATATGTATGTATGTATGTATGTATGTATGTATATATAAATTGTGTATAAAGAGCTTTTAGTTTTGTTTGCAATAATATCTTTTTTATAGATATTTTCTACTGTATTATTTTGTATTATCCAGTCGGAAAAAATATATGAGAGTTGTAGTTCGTAAACATTAATTTATTATAGACATTTTTGTTCTTCGTTTCAACAATCCGAAAGTAGAGTAATGAAGATTTTTTGTAGAATCTTAATTAATTCTGAAAGCTAAATGACTTGAATTCAAACGAAGGAAGATATGTTTTCTATACATGAAATATTTTGAAATATTGAATGTTGAAAATTATAATTGTTTTGAGAGAGAGAGAGAGAGAGAGAGAGAGAGAGAGAGAGAGAGAGAGAGAGAGAGAGAGAGAGAGAGAGAGAGAGAGAGAGAATGATTTTATTGATGAGAGTAACAAACATTCTTATTTTCATGCCAATATAATTTCTGATGAAAGATATACTGCCAATGTTTTTGTTTTTATTTTGGTACTGTTTCCATGTTATGGAGACGCAGCTAAATTAATTGAGAAAATTAAAAAAAATAGTTAAAATTATTTATTCATTTCAAACCAGTGTCCATTGTTAAAGTAAACATGATAATTACTGGGATGAATATTGGTTAATCTCTCTCTCTCTCTCTCTCTCTCTCTCTCTCTCTCTCTCTCTCTCTCTCTCTCTCTCTCTCTCTCTCTCTAAAGTTACAAGATTAAGTTAAATATCTGTTACTAATTACAAAATAATTGTAAAACGTTATCATTCATTTTTAAATCATCGACTCAAATGTCAGATTAAATGAAGAGGAGCGAGATTAATAGTAAGAAATTTTAGGGGCAGATAAATTTCTTATGGATTAAATGGTTTCGTGCTTTTTAAAAAGATATCTTAAGTATAGTTCATGCCTTATAAAGATATGACTTAGTGAAACTATTGGAAAAATCGAAATATTTACTAGTGAGTATATTCAAAACATATAGATAAAAATTAGAATAAAAAATTATTGATTATGAATTGACTTATATGTGACATTTCAGTCTTAAGTATTAGCGATATGTGAAAGTATTTTTTAAGTGGACGACATATTTTCTCTTGCAAAGAAGTAAAGCAGCGCGAAAATCTATATTTCGTACAAGCAAACCAAGGAAATTGGAAGCGAATACGCAAGCAAAACGGCCAATCATTAAGCAACTGAACTATACTTCAAGTTTCTTCTTATTGTAATTTCCTTCAACAACCAGAAATTATTTTGAGAACTCAGATAAAAGTGTAAGTGAAAATTTAAATTAATTGTTTAAGGCTATTATTGCTTTAAAGCATAATGATAGCTACTATCTATAATAGTTGATATCAATTTTCGAAACAGCATACCGGGACATCCAACTGATGGAAATTCATGCAAGGGAAAAGAAAGATCAAATAAAAGGGAAGGAAAGGCTATTTTACAACTATCCCTTTCACTATTAATTTTACTACTATTACTACTACTATTTCTGCTATGCTGCTATCTTACCTGATAGCTAGATAGGTGCGTCCACCCGGGCTGGTGAAGAAATAAAGGGAAACATGTAGCAAAGATATTATCGCGACTTCGGGTTTCAAATGGGAATATTCTTTTTGGAATTACGCTGCCCGCCCTGGTCCGAATGCCTTATGGATTAGAACTTATAATTTACTGATGACATTTGGATTACGATAGATAGTAATTACGGACTTACGTTTATGACAAGTACATGTACAGTAGAGAGAGAGAGAGAGAGAGAGAGAGAGAGAGAGAGAGAGAGAGAGAGAGAGAGAGAATATGAGAGAGAAGAAGAGAGATGGATTAATATGTATACATATAAATAGTATATATGGTATTATATATATATATATATATATATATATATATATATATATATATATATATGTATATGTATATTATATATGGTATATATATATATATATATATATATATATATATGTGTGTGTGTATTATATATGTATATATGTATACAATGGGTTTTAGTGTTTGTGTTTGAATATGACATACGATATGCAATATGCCGTAATAGCTTAGTGTATAACATAAATCCGATATGACATTGAGAGTATTCTTAGAAAGAAAATATAGGAAAACACGAATCTACTCCATAAATTTACCCTTATGAAGAAGCAGGTTATTTATTTTGACAATGTCGCATCTTTTTTTATTCCAAAGATAAGAAAGATAGACTGCTTATAATTCAATACTTTTATTCATATATTTTTGGGGGGTTTTGATCTTTTGGACTATATAATAAAGAACCCGGGAGGTGTGATTTTTTTCTTTCAGATATATATATATATATATATATATATATATATATATATATATATATATATATATATATATATATATATATATATATATATATATATATATATATATATATATATGTATATATATATATATATATATATATATACTGTATATACTGTATATGTGTGTGTGCATAAATGTGTATGCTTATTTATATGTAACTTTCATTGAAGAACTAATTTTATAAGGAAATCAAAACTATTTCGTAATTTGTTCAGAGAGGTATACGAAAGGAACTCAAAATGCTTAATGACAGCAGAATTAGTAGTGGTAATAGCATCCTTAGACAGTATTGAATGTAGTGAAAAACCAATAACACCAGTAATATCGGTATAACATTTTCTGGGAAGAAGCTATTTATTAAAAGATAAGTTTTTTTTTTTTTTTTCATGAAAACTAGCAAAAACAAGTAGATGCGATAGTACATAGCAGTAGTTTGCAAACATAGTCAAATTAGTTAGAATGACAAACGAAAAGGAAAAAATATTAATGAAAATATTAAAGTAAAAGTTAATGAAAATTCTTGTGTAAATAAAAATCAGAAATTGAACAAAGATGCCGGTAAAAATAGGATTCTCCATTCGTTAACACTATGGTAATTAGGAATAGCTGCAGCAATAGCAACATAACTCGAATATAACGAGGAATGTACTAATAGTGTTTGTATTATAGCCCAAAGATATTTGAGGAGGCTTTAAAAAATCATGTAAGAATGAAAAATTATAATATATGAATCGGGATTACTATAACTTTCGCTGTAACGCAGAGCCTACAAATAAAGGTTCTAGTAGTGAATTCTGATGATGACTCTTGTAAGAAGTAAGATAATCAGTCCAGTGAAAATGGAAAAGAAATAAAAAACCTAATATCGCAGAAACAGTGTCACAAAAATCCATATCTTGAAGGCGTGATTCCGACATCACTTAACAAAGAAAAGGACCATTTAATTGTCAACAGCGTTTCTTTAATTTCGTCGCCGAAATGGCTCTTGCATGGGTTCATGCGCGCGTTCTGTCTCGTCCCAAATTGTGTGGTTTGTCCGGCCAATTAGAAGTTATAATTATGTCGAGTGTTTTTCATTAGCGTTGGCTTGGGTGCTAAGAGTGACGTGTTATTGCATGTTTATTGTCTTGCATTGAAGTTGTACTAATTTTTCCATTTCTTTAAGAATTTTTAGTTATTATTATTATTATTATTATTATTATTATTATTATCATCATCTCTTGCTAAGCTACAACCCTAGTTGGAAAAGCGGGATGCTATAATCCCAGGGGCTCCAAAAGGGAAAATAGCTCAGTGAGGAAAGGAAACAAAGAAAAATAAGATATTTTAAGAAGAGCAATAAGATTAAAATAAATATCTCCTATATAAACAATTAAGATTTAACAATCCAAGAGGAAGAGAATAAGATTGAATTGTGTGCCCAAGTGTACTCTCAAGCAAGAGAACTCTAACCCAAAAGACAGTGGAAGAACATGGTACAGAGGCTATGGCATTACCCAAGATTAGAGAACAATGGTTTGATTTTGGAGTGTTAAATCAATACCATTGTTGAGAACACTTGCTTTAGAGATTTTCTGTAGGTTTAGTTTTCTATTTGATCTTATAGATTAGATGAAGAGGGTATCTTGGACGCTGATAATATAAACGTAATGTTGGTTGGTCTCTATGACGTTGCCCTGTCCCTTGTCTGAGTAACCTTTAAACTTTTATTTTGCGACACCCACACTGCATTCTTTTGTTTTATCGGATGCATCAGACTTGTGGTGTTACGGAAGAGCAGAGCGTCGTACCTCTCATATATATATATATATATATATATATATATATATATATATATATATATATATATATATATATATATATATATATATATATATATATATA
The DNA here is from genome assembly GCF_036898095.1 of Palaemon carinicauda. Lineage (NCBI taxonomy): Eukaryota > Metazoa > Arthropoda > Malacostraca > Decapoda > Palaemonidae > Palaemon > Palaemon carinicauda. The sequence continues at coordinate 166,146,011 of NC_090729.1, read as the reverse complement.
TGTATGTATGTATGTATATATGTGTGTGTGTGTGTGTAAATAATTGAAAACGTGTGCTTAACTTCAAATGTAAAGATTTTCTTTTTGTCAACTACAAGGAACATTTAGCGAATTCTGCTGGACTGTTATATTAAAGTTAAATTTAACGGCAATCTTGCGCGTATGTGGTAATCTTTATTTACTTCGTTTTACATAAGTTGGATCATACTGTACACATGTAGCATGAAATCAGTGAAATCAAACCTAAGATCAGTTTAAACATTTGAAAACTAAACTCCGAACACATCCTTGCTAAATCAAGACTCCTAAAATACAGTAGCTTGTGTACATGTTAGATTTCGGTGTAGTACCTACTATATACAACTTGCGGACAGTCTTTCATTAAATTCTGTTGAACATAAACAAAGTCATTTGTTAATGTATATAGATTTTTATTTTTGAAAATGTATCTCAAGTGCACACGTATCTGCCGACTTGAACTGTATTAATTTTTGTATTAAGCTGTGAATGTTACTTCGATTTCTCTTTGAATTTTGATTATTGGTGTTTACAATAATGTCATTGTTGCGAAGAAGGAAAATACGAAAAATATTAGAAGTAAAAGTGGGGCAAAATTTTAAGAGATTTCTTATAATTAGGAAACTTACGTCCTTGCATCAATATTGATATTAGTAGCATTAATCTTTATGCATACGAGTGATATGAATGTACATTCACACAGACATGCATGTGGTATACTACTGGGCAAAGGAAAAATATAAGTAATATGGAAGGAAAATCTAACATTGTCATTCTCGTAGGTGATTTTACAATAACACGTTTTCCTCAAATAATATGCAATTAACCGCTAACTACGTCAAACATTTTGTAGAGCAAATGATCCAGACTGAAATAAAAAAATAAAACTAAAATTTCAACAAAATTTATAAACAAGGATAATACTTCAAATTGTAACAAAAACAATAAATATGAGATAAACATTTAACGTGTAAAAATATAAATAAAAAAAATTACCATTCAAAACTCAATCACAAATTCATGTGGAAATAACAAATAAAAAAACAAATACCGTCTTGCTTTCTTCTTTGCCCCACGTCCAGCCAGGGGGTCCTGGTGGCCCAGGTGGTCCTACAGGTCCTTGTGGTCCAGGGGTACCGTCAATACCAGGTTCTCCTTTCGATCCTTGGAGTCCCTCAGGTCCTGGGGAGCCTAGTTCCCCACGGTCACCCTTTTCACCCCTGCGACCTGGTACGCCTCTCTCGCCCTGAGGTCCGGGTGTGCCCTAAGTTGTTGGGAAGGGATAAAAATTTTGTAACTTTAATACAATACTTTTTGTTATAGTTACTCTGACTTAATCTTAAATAGCCATAAACGACGTAATTATTATTACAGAAGATCCATAATTACGCGAATGATTAAATATATTTGAAATAAAATAAATAAAAGTGGCTTCTAGCTTTATGTACAATAAATGATTAGAAAAGAATATCCACACACAATGTAAAAAGCGCCATTGAGAGCTAAAATGGGTATTAGAATATGTAATTAGGCGATGAAAGAAACTTAATCAAGTGAACTGTCAGAAATGGGATTAGAGTTTTACAGATATTTGCATATTTGATTATCATCATTTAAGGATGATAATTACAAGGCAATGGAAGAAGAGGTGAAGATATGTACACACATACATATGTATGTGCACATATAAGAATATGTTTCCTGTATGTATATATAAAATTATGTACATGTATATATATCATATTTCCTATATGTTTTACATATGAAATGAGTATACATACATACATAGGTACATTTATACATGTAAATATGTGTTCACGAGTTTTTCCCTTCATACATGCACACACCTTGTGATCACACAAAAACACACATGCATATATAAATTCAATATATATATATATATATATATATATATATATATATATATATATATATATATATATATATATATATATATATATATATATATATATATATTTATATATATGCATACATACAGTATATGTCTATTTACATGTCTGAGTTTATGTGTAATTATTTGTAGTCTATACTTAGGATAAAATTGAAACCCTTATTCACTTACTGAAAGCCCTGGTGAGCCGGGTACTCCATCCCTACCAGTGATACCAGGTGGTCCTCTTGGAATGTGATTTCTGACGATTTTCACCAACTTGGTCATGTTGCAGCCGCAGTGACCAGTTCCCCCAATCTCATCTGCCCATTCCTCCTGAAATGTCAGCAACAAGGAGTTAAGAATCACCATATATTTTCAATTATTTTATGTAATTATTCCCAATATGAAGTCCTCCCTTTTGTCACGCTGATCTTCAAAATCAAACTTAATCTTTGATAGCTTAAGAAGGGGGTTATAATCTTAATTTTACTTAAATTGACCACCAAGATAATGATAAAAACGCTATTTGTCGATAAATGGAAATTTACATTGCATTTCCTTTCAATTTTATTGTAGAAGAATAACTATAACAGAGATCTTTTTACTTTCCTAACTTTTTATTAAACGTGTCCTTATTAATCCAGCTACCCACGGAATTGCTTACAACTGCAGAATTTCAATACTGATACGTATTGATGAATGGGAAATATTGCATGGATATAGATATTATGGTAGACGTTTTACGTAAATTATATAACAAGTAAATTGCTTACCTGATTTATAAACAATCCTGATGTCTGAAAAAATAAAATAGCCAGAAAATTAATCAAACTTAATTAGTCATTCAAAGTATGGTGTAATTATAACTTGATGGGAAAGTTATATCTTAGAATTAGCATTGTTTATTTGAGTTATACTAACAGACCTTCATAAAACAAATTAGATGATTTATATTTAGCGTATTTCTATTGTTCACTTCAGTATCACCGATGATACTAAATATTCATTTAGCTCATACTTTGTACAAACAGTAAGAAATATACCCAAAACATCCTTATAGGTGAGTGGAAAAGTCTAGACAATTATTATTGGCTAAGGCATCCTTATATTGGCATGCACTTACAAAAGCCAAACCTAACTGGCCTTTGAAAAAACTTATAAAATTAGAAACTCTCCAGGATAAAGACTTGATTAGTTTCAAGGTCTATAAATAAGCTCATTATGTATAAAGTAATTGATCCTCTTTGAGTCATTTAAACTTGAGTCGAGTCAAATCTTGTTACATGATTGTAAATTATTATAATTTATCTCTCATCATATTGCAAATTCAATTGGCTTTATGGTGCCTTTCAGCTATATTTGGACAGCTTAATTGGCATTGTATAATTATCGTAGCTTGTCTTGATATGTGAATACCCCTTATAGGATGGCAACCTGAATTTCTGACATTTTAGTTATACTTCAACTACGATTTGTGGCATCTTAACGGGTAGGATAATTTTATCATTCTCTTCAGATCTGGTATAAGGATTGATGAAGTGGTGGAGCAGTAGAGTTTAGATAAGGTTAAGATGTGGTTTGCACTGGTATGTACCTTCGTATGTTTTGATTAAAGTCACACACATCTTTGTTATGTTCCGTTAGCGCAGGTGAAAAAGGTAGGGAATCCCTCATTGATAAATAACATTAAATGGAAAGGGAAAAGTCTTTAACGTTAAATGAAAAGGGAAAAGTCTATAACATTAAATGAAAAGGGAAAAGTCTTTAACGTTAAATGAGAAGGGAAAAGTTTATAACATTAAATGAAAAAGGAAAAGTCTTTAACGTTAAATGAGAAGGGAAAAGTCTATAATATTAAATGAAAAGGGAAAAAGTCTATAACATTAAATGAAAAGGGAAAAGTCTTTTAACGTTAAATGAGAAGGGAAAAGTCTATAACATTAAATGAAAAGGGAAAGGTTAACGTTAAATGAAAAGGGAAAAGTTTTCAATAAAGTAAATTAATCATCATATGAGGAAATGTAAAGGTAAATTGTAACAGAACCCATCACATTTCACGAAAAGAAATCGATATCAACTGACAAATACACAGATTAGACAAAGGTAAGAAAATTAAAGATAAAAGATATAATTACATCGGTAATTGAGAAAAGAAAGAGGTAGATATCAAGTAAGAAATAAATACATAGAGATTAGATAAAGGAAAGAAACAGAAGATAAAATCACATCCCCAATGAGAGAAAGGAAAGAATTTGATTTGAAAACGGCTGGTTTTGGCGAGCGCGAGTTTTGCAGAGACCGGCTCAGTTTTTTGTTGACGGAATGGGGCCGTTCCCACCGCTTGTTTGTTTGTTGGAGTAAGTGTCAACAGGCGATCTATTTTTTGCTAAGAACGCATCCTTCTGATAAGTAATCTTTCAAGGCAGGTATAAGGGGGAATTTGTCATTGTCTGGGATGAAAAACAAAAATATAGGTAAAACTTTTTGTATCTTAGAAATTCATGTATTATTTCTCTAGTCTATATTGTGAAATCTGATTAATTTCAAATTTCCACCATCAAAAATATAAATATGTTTTTCGACTACAGTTTGTGTGAAATCAAATACAGTAAGGAGAAATATTGTCTTGGCCAAGAAAAAATGAATAACAAATAAACTGAAATTTAGTATGTGGTATCCATCTAATGTGTTTGTGCAATGGACTATTTATTTTCATTAGCTGAAAATGCTTTACTTATCGTGAAAATTGCTTTCAAGAAAAAAATAAAAAAACAGAAAATGTTTTCTTACTTTAAATCCATCCACATAAGGAATTAACTTCTTAGGAAAAATACCAATGCTGCATAATTACTCCAATCATCACAACGTTTTAAATGGAAATTTTCCCGATTGCCAATTTTAGATTTATTTATTGACTCATATATATATATATATATATATATATATATATATATATATATATATATATATATATATATATATATATATATATATATATATGTATATATGTGTGTATATTTGCATATATATATGTGTGTTTATATGCATATATATATGTGTGTTTATATATGTATATATATATATATATATATATATATATATATATATATATATATATATAGTATTAATTTGTTTATTTAATTATATATTTGAATATATGATAAGGACAAATCTTAGGTATCTACAGTATATGCTAGCAAAAGGATCTTTGAGACTGCTTTGGGCTAAAGCGAGTGAGAAAGACGAAACTTAGCTTTGCAATTGCTGATGGAAGCCAAGGAAGGCCATTTTGAAATCTTTGAAAAGTTACAAACGAATCGAAGGCTGTGTGAAAGACCTGGGGCTTATCGTTTGAAAGAGTCGAAAATTATTAATTTTCACTTCTTTGGCTGATGTTGTTATATAGATTTCGTAATATTCTTGGACAGAGCGGTTTTTCTTTCTATTCGCTAGTGTGATTAAATGATGATAAATAGTTGAAAAATATGATGGGTTATAGAACCGAAAATAGGTTGATTAAACGTTAAAGAATTTCAAATCCATCAATAAATCTTGGTATGTAATATTACAATAATTTGCTAAATATTCCAGTAATTATCTGTAAATGCTTGTATGTTTAAAGATTGTAATGTATCATTGTTTTGCCATTTACTTTCGTAATTTAATTACTCCTAGGATTTATTTGAAATGTCTGTCATTAGTTATAAGTTTATAATTTATACTATCACTTACATAATATTCATAATACTACTTTTTGTTATTGTTATCTATTACTTCGATTAAGGGAAATGATGGAATAACAATATCTATACATCACCCAGAACAATTAATTGTTTTGGGACCCACAGTTTACATGGAAAATCTTCTTCATAAATAATGTTGGTTATTTTTCCTTCGATGGAAAAAGTATCTGACATATTTTTGCCTAAAATCTTCACACATTTATTTTTTTCTTAGCCTCCCTAAAGATATAATTCAATTGTCTTGGTTTTTATGAAATTATGAAAAATATTTTCCATTGGTTTAGGCCTTCGTTTATTGGCTGTCTTTTTCTATATTTCCAATGTCAAACTTACGGGATTTAATGTTTCCTTTTATCTGTTTTGCTTCGACTTGAACGGAGAAAGATAGAACCAGTCTTCCTGCTAAAAAGTATATTGGATCGAATGAAATTTAAGCCGAATAGTCAAGAAAAATATTGGGTTAGGTTATATCCAGACTATGTTTTCAGGTTTTGGAAACTTGAGCTTTTGTGGGAGGGGGAAGACAGGAAAAAATCATCATCATCATCATCATCATCATCACCTCCTCCTACCCGT
>NC_090729.1:166129780-166132280 GCF_036898095.1 Palaemon carinicauda | reverse complement strand
GACCTAGTAATTTAATGCATAAATGAGAGACTAATTGATGGTCGTCCTTTATGATAATTAGGTGGAGTCTTCATTGGTTGAGAGCATTTAAGGCGAACTCCCCGAATATTCACGTTACGCAACTGTTCTGGAAGACAACGCTAAGTGTGTCTGATTATGGAGGGTTGAATTTTGTTTTCTTTTAATGCACAATCGCTGCTGTATAAATAATGGATTATTTTTCACTGGTGGCAGTGTTAAGATACTTATCGTGATGTAAACATTCAATAAGATATTGATGATTTATTCTTTATGAATAACTTGAGAATGAAAAACTGTTTGAACTAGAAAACTCGTTTCAACCCTCTGGCGTCATGACTACAACTTTGGCAAGAAACTGCGAGTCGTGTTGAATTAGAAAGGTGCGGTATTGTTTCTCTCACAGGAAGAACAAAGTGTGGAGTTCCACAATAGGAACTTGGTGAATGAATTATCACATTTCCATCTATTTCAATAGAGTTTATTCTTTTCCGAGCAGGTAATCAACATGACACGTTGGCGTAACTTTTGGTTGAATTCAGAAAGAGATCAATTTAAACTTTGTCCAAAGAAATTATGGTTTATGTCTGTTTTATTTCTAGAATGGATGGAGGAACAGTTGCTCGTTATTTGTTGAAGTGTTTAGGTAAAGTAGCAATTCCATTATTAGAGGTCCAGTCCTTTCTGGATTATTTTGTAAAAAGTTCCTCTTGGTATTGAGCTGTTTGTCGTCGTTGGAAATTTTGTATGCTCTCCCATCGGCCCTCATTGAAGACATCTGGCAGGCTTGTATTTTTCCATTAAATTTTATGGCACACTCGTATGACTACGTCTTTGCCTAGTAATTTTTATTTTTTATATTTTGATTTATTTTTAATTTAGTACATTTTTTTTTATCTAAACTTATAATTCTTCGGCCAGAAAATCAAGACGGATGAATGTAAGAAAATAGTTTCAACTTTAACATCCAGACTCTTGAATTAAGCATGTTTCCGATAATAGAAATGATAAATAGCATTTAAAGATTTAATCTAATAACATTTACTTTATAGATGAATATTTACTTGGTAGATTAAGTTAGAAATGGGCATAGTTCGCGCATGCACTTTGGTAAGCACTTAATAGGATATAAATTTGATAAAAGAGTTTATATTTATGTATATGTATATACACACACACACACACACATATATATATATATATATATATATATATATATATATATATATATTGTATATGTGTGTATATATATACGTATGTAAATATATATATATATATATATATATATATATATATGAGTGTGTGTGTGTAAATATATCTGTATATAATTATATATATACATATATATATATATATATATATATATATATATATATATATATATGTGTGTGTGTGTGTGTGTGTGTTTGTATACAGTATATATATGTATATAAATATATATATATATATATTTATGTATATATATATATATATATATATATATATATATATATATATATATATATATATTTATATTTACAAATTATATTTTCTTTTAAATTGACTTAATATTTTTATTTAAGCTTGTGCCATTAAAGGTTTTACACCACTTTGCTTTTAAAGTTAATGAAGAAGCTAATATATATCCCTTTCTGATTGTTAATACCTTAACGTTGTTGATGTGTATATATGTATATATATATGTGTGTGTATATATACATTATATGTTTTGTATGTATATATAAAGTATATAAATTATATATATACACGTGTGTTTATATCATGAAGTAATATTTTAGCTCTTGGCAACCTCATTTTGGTGCTATTTTTTTTTCTTTTTTCATGGAAGTGCCCCGAAGTTAACATTTAAGGAAAGAATATGCCAAATAATTGTCTTTCCAAATCCTTGCAAGAACTTTATCACGGGAAGAATTTCTAAACAATAAAAAAAGACTTAGAAGATTTTCAAAAGACTTTAGCTTGTGCCTACAGATTCACAAGGGTTTAGAACTCTGAAATGGATGGATAACTCCACCAACTCTTCTACGTCTAGTTTATATTTGTCAATTTTCTATTTTCATAAATTTCTAATTATTTTTGTATAGATATACATATACACACACCCGTATACGATAAGCGTTTGTGTGTATGTATGCAATGTGTTAATGAGTAGTGTTCTTGACTCATTACTTTACATACTATATACGCTTAATATGTGGTTTGGCTTAGAAAACAAGCGTGTTAAATATGCAGATGATGGTACTCTCTATGCATCAATTCTATCTTCTGAATCTAGACCTCTGGTTGATAAAGCTCTTGAAGAGATCCATCTAAAATCAGTAAATTGTGCAAATTATGGGGAGTGACATTGAACCCTAATGAAACTCAAAGTATGATTGTAAGTAGGTCGAGGACAGTGGCTCCTCAACATCCAGTTCTTTGCATCGATAATGTTTCTTTAAACTTAAAAAACTCCTTTAAAATATTATGTGTGATTCTTGAT
>NC_090729.1:166104780-166124780 GCF_036898095.1 Palaemon carinicauda | reverse complement strand
TGTGTGTGTGTGTGTGTGTGTGTGTGTGAATATCATAAGACTTAGTTGAAAGATTTAATGTCACTGGAAAGAAGCAAAATATTACTTTTGAAGGAACGTTTTTCGGATATTATTGTTAATAATTCAGTTTTTAGAATTACATTTAAGAAACCTGCAAACTAAACTCAATTAGATAGTAGAAACAGCCTATTCTATTCTCTCCTATTTGAAATTATTTTTATATGTTCTTTAGCCATAAAAGAGGAATTTAAGTACAAATCTATTTTAAATTATTTTCTGGAAGGAATTCGGATTTATATATGTAACGATATTAGATTTTGTGGCCAGCGCTCGTGCATGACTTAAAGCTACACCGGTTTCGTTATTTTTAAATGTTGTGAGAAAACATATCGGGTTCGAGGAGAGAGAGAGAGAGAGAGAGAGAGAGAGAGAGAGAGAGAGAGAGAGAGAGAGAGAGAGAGAGAGAGAGAGAGAGAGAGAGAGAGAGAAACTGGCGAATAAAGAGAAAAATCAAAGACATCGGAAGAATGATCACTATAGATAGATATACACGAAGGAGAGAGGGAATATCTTAAATCAGCAGCCGAGTTAAAAAAAAAAGTAAGACAGTGCAATTTGGGTGTCGTTATGACATCTCCAAAACGTGATAATTCTCAGATTGCATCTGATGCACCAGATGCAACGCGGCTTGAAGTGGAAGAAAACTTTGAAATGTCATCTCTGGTTTTGCGGTTCAACTTCCGTTAATAAATTTTTTTTCGAGTGACGTTACGGCCTCGCATACGTTTGCCTTTTCGACTTTTTCAGACGGCAGATTACGGATTCGGATTAGAAAGAAGGCTATGTTTTATGAAAATAGAAGTGTAGTGAAACACTGATGATATTTTCCTTTGTATACAATTGCTATTTACTGTTTCATTCGTAAGATTTAAGTTCTTAAAACACAAGTAGAACGAGGTACATAAGCACACACTCATATGTATATGTATATGTATATATGTTGTATAGATATACATTTATATATTCATGCATATATATATTATATATATATATATATATATATATATATATATATATATATATATATATATATATATATATATATATATATATATGAAAGATGGCGAAAAAGAATACTGTTTAGATTGTTGTTTCGGTTCCAGTTGGAACCTTCAAAATGAATAACCTGGAAAGATTGTGTGGTCTGGTTATTAAAGTAAAGATTCCCAAGAAAATTAGAACATGATTAGACGAAACTTGGCAGGTATGTTCATAAATCAAATCTCTCTAGATTTTTAGCTATCTGGATAAATTGGCTGGGAACTTTGTTGTTTGGAAAATCATCTTAACTGTTAAGAGATTTCTTACATCCTCTTTTAATCAATAGACTGACTCAGTAAATTACTTCTGCTAGCAATACCTTTAAAAATAATAATAACCTTACTACACAAATTTGTTTCTAGGTTAGTATATTGTATTCCTTCTCCCCTTTAAAACTTCGCCTTTTCCTCGGACACTCCAGAGTCTTAATTTCGTATTCCAAAGGTTCAACATTCAGAACATGAAAAAGTTGCTTGCTGGTTCCGTCTGGCGGGCGGCTGTCTTTCAATCGATTGACGAATAGAAAGGAGCTGATATGAAATCCTTGGAATTCAAAAGAGGACAACAAATAACTCCAAGGACTGGCCACAAGCCGAAGGAGTAGGTACGCAAAAAAACGTGGCTCTCTTTGCAAAAAGGAGATGCTAGTGATGATGATATGATAATGTTGATAATATATAGAACATGTGTTATTATTGTAAATAAACAACCTTAAAGGAGCTGTTAACCCGCTTAGCAAGCTGTCAAAGTACTCATTCAAACATACGTAAAAAGAAAGAAAACAATTAGAGTATTTTACACATAAAGGCTTTAAAGGCCACTCATGAATGGCAGAGGCAGGGGATAGTGACATTGCCGTATCAAGAAGGATAATGCCCTAGAGGCCTAGAGACTGACCATGTATATATATGATAAGCGCCCAAGCCCCTTTCCATCCAAGCTAGGACCAAAGAGGGCCAGGCTATGGCCGCTGATGACTCAGTAGATAGACCTATAGGCTCCCCCAAACTCTCATCCTTAACTTACAAGGATGGTGAGGTTGCAGCGACCAAAGGAACTAACGAGTTTGAGCGGGACTCGAATCCCAGTCTGGCGTTCACCAGTCAGGGACGTTACCGCAACCATAAGCGTAATTAACAGCAAATCGACCAAAAATTAATATGCAAAGGTATAAATGGCTCCGTTACTCTCATGAATACTAGCATCCAGCACACTGACGGTGAAACGATTCCACAATCTTGCTATGCATACAAAAGGTCTCTGCTACTGGTTACCGAAGCATGTGTTACCATTCTCGGATGATCAGAACGCTGAAGCTCACATAAGACCTCATATCCCCATAAGCACCATACCATACATTCGGGATGCCGAAGTTTCAGAAGAGGTTTTCCATTCCATTTATCAAAAGCCGATGCTAAATCAGGGACAAAACTGTTTGCAGCCATTTCAGCCACAGTATATTCCTTCAATGCTCTTCAAGGCCCTGTATAAGGGACAGTGGTACCACAGAAATCTAACATAATTCACTCCAAAACCATGTTCGAACACCAAATCAATTTTTTTATAAAAATTAATGGAAATAGCCTTCATTGGTACCCCCCACTCAAGGATGTTCCTAGTATGGGCCATTAATACACAAATCTCACGATATCAAAATACAGAACAGTACTTAAAACCGCAGTAAAGGGAATTAAAAAAAAAGTTATAATAGATGGAGTAAATGATAAAATGTTAAAACATTGAACTGCACTTTCTTGCTGCAAAGAGATTGGATGGCTTGAGTGAAAGGTGGTGAGGATGGAAAGAGAGGCAGTGCTAATTTTGCTCAAGGTTTAAAGATCACTCATGAATAACAGAGGCAAGGGACAGTGACAATGCCCTAGCTAATAGGACATTGCCCTAGAGCAGTGGTTCCCAACCTTTTTTCTGTCATTTCCCCCCTGCACCCAGTTCAACCATCCAGATTTCCCCCTTCATGCCCCTCGCAGCCCTCATGCCCACTCGCCTGCCTCAGAAATGGGCATGATATTCCAATTCTCCCCTTGAATATCATGTCAGTGAGAAATGATATGATCATATCACAATTGAATTGCTAACAACAAATTACCGCACGTACTATGTGGACATTTTCCGCTTGTTTTAGTTAGTAGGTAGTGTAATTATTTCCCCCCTGGAAGCTTCTAATTTCCTCCCAGGGGGAAATTTCCCCCAGGTTGGGAACTACTGCCCTAGAGACTGACCATATATACATATGATCAGCGCCCAAGTCCCCTCTCCACCGGAGAAGGCCAGGCAGTGGCTGCTGATGACTCAGCAGATAGACCTATAGGCTCCCCTAACGCCCAATCCAAAGCTAACAAGCGCGACTCGACCCTCAGTCTGGCAATCACCAGGCAGGCACATTTCCAGTAGGCGACCACAACCCTCTTCCACAAACACGTTGGTTAACTTCCCTTTTGGGATTCCTTCTCTTCTGTGCCTCTTTTCGGGCATTAACTGTGATTCACTTGAGGGCCTTTTTACCAAAACTGATGTAGGAGAGGTTTTTGTCTGCCTCCCTTTTATGCCTTGCAGTGCTACGAATGCCACTCCTCTTTGGCCCTAAAATCTTTTATAGAATCATCATTACCACTTTTTCCTGTGGTTTTTAATGATGTCCAAATGGATTTCCTTTGGCTTTTCACATATGATTCTCTCCCACTGCTATACCACGCCAACTGTTTTTCATTAAACCATATCAATAACCCATGTACCATGATTCTTTGAATCTTATAATGAACTACATCTAAGTAGGTATGCCAGAGACAACCTTCATGATGAATTATAGTCAAAAGTTGTTCAAATTGACATTTGCTCTGCCTCTTGACTAGTTAATGACAAAGTTGTCATGGCTAGATTAAATAACATTGGACCAAAAACTAAATTAGATTGACACTGAGATTTTGATGATTAGATATCATTACTTTAGAGCACTTGAGTTGATGTTGATATCTTATTACTTAAAATAGTATAGGTCTATCATATCTGGTGTTCCAAAGTGTAAGGTGGCTCTTCCCAGGTGTGAAACGAAGTGGTTGTGAGCCGTAATAGAGATTTTAAACTAGACATTAAGCTTTGAAGCTATGGGTGGACTAAGATGAACTCCTATAAAGCTTTATAAAAGGTTGCCAGAAAACAAGGCATTCTTCATAATACTTCCCATAATTGAGAAGATAGTTTTATGACCCTATGATTCAGCTCCTCTCGTTTACCATTTCGAGGACATTATTCTGTATAGGCGTAAAACGCAGTTTTCCCCCTAAAATTATGATTACTAGATTATCATCCGGAGATATAATTTTTGTGTGGAAAATATTCGTTGTGCATCTCTTTCGCAAAGGTGGTCAGTTTTGAACAGATGTACAGTATCGGATTCAAAAGAGGTTGACTTGCTATTACAGATGTATGAGCATGCAAATATGTAAAAATATACACACAAACATACACAGAATGATACGATGCCACTCATACCCAGTAGCGCCAGTAATGTCAACTAAAGCTAAGTCGACGGTGCGCAATGGATTTATGGAGTTTTTAAACGGGACGTACTCGTCTATCTGTCATTGCTCACGATGAAAACCTTGGCCCACATACTCATACCGAGAGGCCCATCTTAAATCTATATGATCCTTCTGCGTGAGTGTATAAAACGGATGTTGTTAGTCAGCAGTTTAAGTATGATTACGGAACTGACCTTTTTATGTCTTATTTTTTTTTTTTTTTAACCAGTCCTGTAGGAAACATTTTGTAGCTTTACACACACACACACACACACACACACACACACATATATATATATATGTATATATATATATATGTATATATATATCATCATCCGTTACTAGTCCATTGTGGAACAGAGGCCTCAGACATGTCTTTCCACCTACAGCTATTCATAGTTTTACTATGCTGGTCCACACCCGCAAACTTTCTTAGTTCGTCAGTCCATCATCTTCTCTTCCTTCCCTTGGTTCTATTGCAGTCTCTAGGGACCCATTCTGTTATTCTTAAACAGTATATATATATATATATATATATATAAAGGACACAAGTGGCTATTGGCTATATGTGTAGTATTCTTTTTACGAATATGTGTGGTTGGAAATAGATGACTGTCATATCCCGACAAAATTATCAAATTCTTGCTCAGTATGACCAGGATGATAAACGACAGCTGGCAAATGAAGTTTGCTTTCATATACCATCTATTTCTCTTGTCTTCTGAAAATGTATGTATATACCCAGTCTTTTACGATTGTCTCTTATGGATATATCGGCGTTTTATGTGTCTGCATATGTGTATTAATGTGTATATAAACAGTGTATGTATATTATCTGTTTGTATATATATATATATATATATATATACATATATACATATATAATAATAATAAAAATAATAATAATAATAATTCCAAAGAACGAAACCTAGGCATATAGTCGAGAAAGGAAACAAAAACGAAAGCAAGTTCCACTACAGCTCTAACAAAGGCACGTATTCAGGCATATTTAGACTATCTGTTGCATAAAATGACTCGCCCCTCCCCCCTCCCCCCCTTCCCGCTTCGGTTGACTGGGATAGGGAAAGAAGGTAGGAGGGGGGTATGGGCGTCTAGGCATGAGGTTGGGGGTGGGGTTGTCGTTGAGAGTTCGTGGGGTCAGTTGGGTCAGAGGTGAGGCTCAGGAGTCGGTTATTAAAGTTGTCCTTCTCTGGAGACTAAGTCGTTTTGATTGTTTTTTTTTTTTTTTTATGATGTTGGTTTTCTTGATTCCGTATTCCTATTCTTTATAAGAATTTTGTAAATTGTTTTTATTGGTGATTGATATTGCTTATAATAAAGTTTCCTAATAATATTTAGACGTATGTATGTAACGTATGTATGTACTGTATATATGTACTTAAATTGCTCGTATTTAGGAAACATATTATTTATATACTGTATATATATATATATATATATATATATATTAAGCGTTATGATTCTGATCATCATTTGTATTCAGATTTTATAGGATTGTATGGTCCAGCAAGTGGGGGTTGATAAGCAGCTAATTCCAGCAGTCATGGCTTTTCTTTTTTGCGATTCAATGTCACATAGTTTTCAAGAGAATTTTGTTTCAACCATGACCAAATTATGGTATGAACTTCAGAGGTTCAAACTAGGTACAATTGCACTCTTGTTGACCCACCTTCATTACTCTTATTTAAATTTTTTATCGCCTTTGTTTTATCTTCCAATTGCTCTTGAACAGTTTATACTTTACTTTTGTGTTTCTTTTTTTACGTTCTGGGGATCTTTTATCATAGGAGCTCTTGGGCTTGCAATATCCTGCTTCTCCAACAAGGTTGCAGCTTTGCTAGAATAATACTCAACGTGGCGAGAAAAGGCCCCCAACTTATGCCACATCTCCACAAATCTCTAGCTTGACTTCTTTCTCCAACCCTGCTTCACCTACTTAGCCTTTCTCTTTCTCTTTCTATAGTTTATTTCCGATATTACATCCGATTTTATTCTAACTTTTGTTCCACACCACCACTGAGGGAAAATTCAAGACATGGTTGCTGTATAAAGGTTTTCCGCATCCTAAACATGGCATATGGATAGGGCCGGTTGACTTTCCTGCGCTCATTTTCCAGACTCTGCCACTATACACACTCAGACACGCAGATTCTCACCATAGACAGTTTCCCCACTTCAAGCTCGTCATATAGCCACCTTCATATCAACCCCAAGGCTGTTAGCAGTTATCTATAATGTGAGAAAGTACTTCATGATATAAAAGGGAAGGAGAGAGAGAGAGAGAGAGAGAGAGAGAGAGAGAGAGAGAGATCTGTGGGTCATCAGTGAGGAAGCCATTTAAAATCGGGTGCCTTCCTCATCGGCCCTTTCTCGCTGCATTGGGTATAGAAGTAGTTATCTATCTATCTATATCTATCTATCTATCTATATATATATATATATATATGTATATATATATATATATATATATATGTATACTGTATGTGTGTTTATATATGCATGTGTGTTTACTTTGTGTGTTTGTATATGAATATGTATGTATACATGTATACAGTATGTATATAGATAATTAAAGAATATATAACGTACTCAAAAGCAAACAGTGCAATGAGCAATAAGGATTTAGTAAATTCCGAATGGTATAGAATAATTTTATCTGTATAGCCAATTTTTGGGAACTGTCATAATAATTAAACACTGGAGAACCTCAAATCAAATTTTCCAGGCAAGATACTATGATGCCAGCGTCTGTGAGTCCTTTCTCATCCTATCTGTAACTTTGGTCGAGTTGAAATTTTCGAAGTTGACCAAAGAGTCATGGAATTTGATGATGTTGGATTCAGCGGAGTTGCAGGAGTTATTTGGAAAGCATTTCATGAAATCAAATATTACATATATGAAGTTATTTTTATGGTATTCAAAGGGATGATCTGGAAAGCGCAATCAAAAAAGGATACCGTAGTAGGGAGCTTTATGTACAGTACACGCTGTCATCTTTGAAGGAATTGTATCAGTGAAAGAGAGATGTTTACTGCAATATCGTCATTATATGGTATATGATGCGTAGATAGTACATAATTGATAGTAATTTATTGTGTAACCGGTGGTTCTTATTAGTTATGATACTATTGACTT
This sequence comes from Palaemon carinicauda, assembly GCF_036898095.1. Lineage (NCBI taxonomy): Eukaryota > Metazoa > Arthropoda > Malacostraca > Decapoda > Palaemonidae > Palaemon > Palaemon carinicauda. The sequence continues at coordinate 166,116,984 of NC_090729.1, read as the reverse complement.
TTTATTAAGAAAAGAACATACAATTTAGGCCGAATACTTTTAAAATGAGAAAACATTAATATATTATCAAGATTCTTCGACCAACCGTTGAAATGTCTAATTAGATATGTTTTACCCAGAATGTTCAGGTTGGTGTGTTATGTAACACCATATTTGAGGTTAACACTGTACATTTGATTCTTTATAACTTACATTCTTAGTGAGCGTTTTACAGTTGATCCAGTAGTGTAAGAAATTATAAAGTATTTAAAGTAATGCAGCTAATAAATTAAAGGTTCGTTACAAACTACTGTATGTTAGTAAAAAAGAAGATTTACTTGGTTTTAGTATTTTTCAGGGTGACATAAATAAGGAAGGAAGATAATTAAAAACTATTGACTATTTAAAATCTCCCTGGAACCTTTAATGTTTAATTTGTCCATTGAAATGTAAGTACAAACGCAACTTAGAAGAAACGGCGTGTTTAAAAAAAAATTGCGGAAATCAAGTCTTGATTGATAAGAGGACACCTTTTACTCTCAGGAGGCAGGCGTCTCCTAATTACGAGGTGTGGAAACTTTGATGGGTCTGCGAGAATACAATTGAGCGAAGCACATGTCACAGGGGAATGAGTTTGTAGAATTGGGTCGTGGTCTCCTCTTGACGATTCCCCGTCATTCCAAACCTCAGGAGGGCCTCTTTGTACGGTAGGCAGGCAGGCAAGCAGTAGTAGGATGCAAGCCCCCCCCCCCCACCCCCTTCTGGTATTCCATACCACCCTCCATCCTTCCAGGCCTCTACCTCGCCCTGCTGTTTCGTCTTCACTGCATTCGATGTAGGGAAAGAGGGACCTTCGATGCTACTGCTGTAAACCTTATGTAACTCCTCACTTCCGTTTCCCCAAATAGCAAGGGTAATTTTGGTCTTATTCTGCTGGTAAACTTGTGGGGGTCTTAGAAGCTTGACACAGATTAAAACAGCTGGAATCTTGTCATCCAACTTTCATAAAGGCCAGATGAGGCGGGTTCGTTCTAGTCAAGAAGTCAAGGAAAGAAAAAGGGTGGAGGGACGAAGTAACAAGGAAATGGAATTATACCAACTACTCTCTTCAAGTCGATTTAGTTTAGACCCTAATTTTTTTTTTCTGACATTGTTTTTTAATCATGGGGAAAGCTGTACAAGTCAGGGCCACCCACACTAGGTTTAATTCGCTGTGAGCGATCAGATTAAAATCTCCCACCATCACCAATCCGCAATAGCCAGCGTAGTGATGACATGGCCAAATAAGGACTTTATGCGTATGACGTTTACATCTCCATCAGTTTTATCTCTTAGATCTGATGTCAATCAGACACGAGACTGCGAAGAAAATTTGATATTTAAACTGTAATTTACTTCTTCAGTTTATTTATAAGGCTTATAGAATAACTCCGGGGTAGAATAGATCATTATATACTACAGGTTTTTTTTAATAAAGCATATTGCAAGTAATGAATTATTATAAAAGAGAATCCTTATAATTTTTTTATACTCTGATCAAAATTAGATAATTCCTGAACGCCAAGCAAAAAAAGGAAAATAGAAACAGAGGATTATTACAATATATGTTTTATAACAACAACAACAACAACAACAGCAACTGCTATCCAAGTTAACGAAAAAATTTTTTGTAAAAGGTTAAAAATGTGCCAGTCCTTGTTAATGAATATGGATATTGTCTTTAAAATTGATAAATTAAACTGTTCTTGTCTGTTTTGAAGAGAATTACCTCCTATTTCTTGTTGTGTATTACTCGCTGTTCAATTTTCATTAGACAGCATACAGTATATGTAGGTAGATAATTATTATTATTATTATTATTATTATTATTATTATTATTTCACATGTAATTCTTATATTACTGCAGCTTTTGTCATTATTATTATTATTATTATTATTATTATTATTATTATTATTATTATTATTATTATTATCATTATTATTTTTATTACTAAGTCAACGCTCCAAGTCAAATTCAGGCCCTATCTTTGGGCATTGAGAGCCAATCTATCGTTTTGCAAAACAAGATAGAAAGTAATTCTCTATTCATAAGCGCAACACACACACACACACACACACACACACACAACATCCAGTATATTCGAGCATTGCAAGCCAATCTACCCTTTTGAGAAACAAGATAAAAGCTAATTCTCCTCTATCCATGCGCACAAAAACACACACGCAAATAATATTATCCCCAAAAAACAGGACCTATAAACAAATGAAGCGAATTTTCCGGTGTTTATGAGTCAATTTCCTTCAGCGAAATGCAAGTTGACGTCAGCTTATAAAACTTCAGGTCGATCCCCTAAATCACCGGGAGGCTAATCAGCGCCTGGGACAGAATATGTTGTAAAAGCCAACGACGTTCATTTCTGCTTTCATGATACCCGTTGGCAGGGATGAACGCTTCGCCTTTCGACTGTTTCTTTTTGGGTTATGGTCTCTCTCTCTCTCTCTCTCTCTCTCTCTCTCTCCCTCTCCCTCTCTCTCTCTCATTATGACAATGATAGCTGTGGACTAAACATTTTTTTAATTATTGCTTTTTTATGTAGCTTATTAAATATGTTTATGATCTCTCTCTCTCTCTCTCTCTCTCTCTCTCTCTCTCTCTCTCTCAATATAGTAGATCGTACCGGTACAGTGATGCTTACCATCGATGATGGTTAAATATAATCATATTATTAATAATTAGTCATTCCTATGACAATTAACATCAAATTGTTAAAGTTAGAATTAATGATAAATAATAATCATAACATGATATTCACATTGTTGATGATAACAACAACATTGATAATGATTTATATAACAATCATACTAATAATAGCAGTTCATGTGTCCATTTGTTTTAGTTGTTTATCGTTTAGCTTTCGCGATCACACTCGCTGCCCATAGAAAAGAAGCAATGTTAAAATCTAAAAACTCATAATATTTATGTAGATTTACTAAAAGGTTACTGAGAAAATTATCGATAAAAATGCTCTCCTGGCTGTACTAAAATATCTAATTTATTTACAATAAATCGTTGTGCAGATTCTACTTATCTCTATCAATAATGGAAATAGCTTAAGAAAAAAAAAAAAAAAAAGATAAAAACCCGAGAGCGGAAGTCCGGACACTAGATAAACGAAATAAATGATGGTGGCAGCTAAATGGCTTTTTGTCAAGATTAAGGCAATTAAGAGTCGAGCTTTCTCGCCCGTTAATTCTTACGGACCTGTTTCATAGCATTTGAGTCTCGCACTCTATACATATGTATATCTATTCACACACTATATATATATATATCTATTCACACACTTCATATGTATATATATATATATATATATACACATAAGTATATATGTATATATATATATCTATATATATATATATATATATGTGTGTGTGTATATATATGTATGTATATATATGTATATAAATACATATATATATATATATATATAGAGAGAGAGAGAGAGAGAGAGAGAGAGAGAGAGAGAGAGTTAACGTTTTTTTCGTGAGATAATTAGTGAATGCGTGTATATATGTAAGTATATACAAGGGCATATTTACTTTTATTACTATTTGTTCACTAAAGTATGAAAGTACTACAAATCAGTGTGCTTGATGAATATGAAACTCTTTACTTTATTTACTAATTTACTTTTACAACAAGTATTATCATAAGTTCAACGCACATTTATATAGTATGTCTTAACAACGTTCACAATATTCAGATCTCCCAATGGGATGTTATAGTTAGGATCGTTGAAATGTACCCTTTACAATCTTATCGAAATTAAGTAATGTTTTTTTTCTTAACTATGCTTAGCGACGTTAAACAATCGTAGAGACCACGTAAACTTTAAATTTCTATTTAAATGAACGGTCTTTAATATTATTCTGAGGACCATATTGTTTAACATTTTTATTTACCTTTGCGGTACTGAATGATTCACGTAGTAATTTCTCTCCCAAAGTTGAATGACTTACATACTATCGTTCAATTGCTTATTGTTTATGCTGTTCGATATCTCTGATATCTGCAGCATCGTTTTGCGTTCGGATCGTCTCGGCTAATACCTTTAAACATGCACTTTATTCTCAGAGCCTTGCATTTTTTTTATGAGGTTCAACACCACTCCTCTTGTGACTGAATGTAAGCTGTGGAACTTCAGAAATTTAGACTTGTTACGAATTCTTTTTCACATTAGTCTTGTTCCTTAGTTAACCTGTCATCTAGTTTCCTGTAATTTATTGTTTCGCTTAATTGGTTTTATTTATTTCTATCTTATCTTCTACATTTCAGTTCTCTATATGGCTTATTGGGACTTTTTTCCTTATTAGCAATATAAGGTTTGTAGCATTCTCCTCTTCTAGCTATGATTCCAATTTGACTAGGTATGATAATAATAATGAAGTCGAGGCAAACTTTCGTGTGAAATATACACGACATGTCTTTAGGAGGTGATTGTATCTTCTAAAATTTAATAAGAAAATTAGCTTGCTAATACAAAGCACTGCAGTGCAAGAGGAGTAATTGAATATTATTTCAATTTAGCATAACTATCCGGATTACTCAAATATTAGTTAATCATGAACCATAATTTCAATTTATGGATCCTGATTACTTAAACATAAGTCAGGTCATCAAGTCAAAGATGCAGAAAAATTTAAAACGTGAGATATATATATATATATATATATATATAAAACATGGGTCAAATTTTTATTGAATGATTCTGCTCAGAAATGATCTAGATTATTTATTTTTCAGGAAAACAGTAAAATACATTATTCTTTTATCTGTTTCTCGCCACAGATATTTCCATCAAACAGTCTATGAATAATTAGAGAACAGCCTTAGAAGCAAAATATTTATGACCCAATCTTCGTACATAAATGAAGTTCTATACAATTTATGAATGCATAAGACCAAAATGAAATCGTGATTTCTTAGATAGATCACCAAAGATTAAGATTCAGCCATCCCCATTTGCAGGAAAACAAGCTCATTTTTCCTGCTTTTAGGTGTCAAGCACACTTTATTCTTGCTGCAGGAAAGTCCCTTTGTATTCTTTGTTTCTTTCTGATGTTTTCAGTGCAGATAGTTTGAAGATGCCAGGGAATTTTTTGTTTCATAATTTTAAGGAAATTTAACCTAGGTTCTATCATATAAATAGTACATATAATTTTTGCTGGCAATTTTTATAGCTAACGATATAAATAGTACGACACACACACACACACACACACATATATATATATATATATATATATACATATATATATGTATATATACATATACATATATATAATGTAAGTTTGTATACATATGTGTGTATATACAAATTCGAATGGACTCTCCAACTCTTGAATTACATATGAACAGTGCATTAGGGGAAATATGTTTAATTTGTGATCGAAATTCAATTGGAAAATCTATTCTCTATCAAATATATTTAACATGTAATTCCACGGAATGAATAACTTCTTACCATAACACTTTTATAACGAATATTCATTGAATGTAAGTGAAGAAATCTATCCTGAAACTTGATTTAGTGACTTAATCTCATCCACTGGGAAAATTCCTTAATAAAAAAAAAGAAAAAAAGAAACATTTTAATATACACATAAATTTAATTTTAAAGTAAGGTTCACCATTGGAGATATTCACCTTCAAGCAAAAAAAAAAAGAGAAAGAGAAAAAACGCAATGCAAATAAATTTTTGCCTCCTACCCCCTCCTTCCCTACGTTGCCACATACCCTCCCCCTGTGACACCTTCTTTGCTTAATTTCCTGTTCCAAGATGGCGGCGAAGAGGCGATGGTCTTTGGAGGGTTCTCCAAGGCTATTTTTCTTTCACATGTAAATGTTATTGCTTGGTGCGAAAATACGAGACCATGCCGTCCCGTCTCTCTCTCTCTCTCTCTCTCTCTCTCTCTCTCTCTCTCTCATGGGTATTTGGTCTTTCAAGTTAGGGACTTACTAGGCAAAGGATTAGCAAATGCACTTATTATTGGTTTTATAAGAGGTGAAGATGAACAAGAAATAACAAATTAAATGTAAAACTAAGTTCACGCTTACGTATTTTTTTCTCGAATTTCCATTGCTCTTTCAGCATTTCGGTTTTAGATTAATAAAAACACTCGGTTTTCCATGAGATTTGTTAAATATGTTGTACCTTGCATGGTAACTTAGGGTCTTTTGTAAACAGTATTGTGATGAAAATATGCGATCTAGTAAATATCTTTAAGTATGAACGTAACTTTTGAAAGGCACACATACATGTATTAGTGGCGTATTGTGCTATTAAAATTCATAATCATATATGGGTGTATGAGAGAGAGAGAGAGAGAGAGAGAGAGAGAGAGAGAGTTTGTCAATTTTACATATAGCTCATTGATATCGAATTCTCTATGTCGCAAGGGTAGATATTAGTAATAAATCCTTCTACCCTAGACAGGATTCGAACCCATGTCTTAGGCGATTGGAAGTAGAGTGACAAGGATTATAGAGGTAAGCCACTAGTTGTGGAATAAATTACAATATAATAATGTATGAAAAGAGGTTTGGAGGAGGATGTGGAATGGCTGATGTTTGTGAGTTTACTGTGTTGGTTTGTGAGAATAAAGACACTGGGAAGACTGGTTAAAGTTTTGATATCAAGTAAGGGAAAATAGCAATGTTACGTTAAAACTTAAAATTGGAACATAGAAATCCTTTGTATATGATGGAAGATAGACGGTGCGAGATTCCCAGAGATATTTATGAGTTAATGTGACAGATGGCAGTAAGAGGAGAGTAGAGTTGAATTATAGCATCCTGTTAAGGTAAGAACATAGAAGGATCTCTGGTACAATCTAGGCGAAACGAATGAAACAAACGAGAAGGATTGTGGAATGTGAGCTGAATGAAATGGATGAAGAAAGGTAACAGAGTTGAAAAGAAAGGTTTATGCGGTAAGGTTGGGGTAAGTGGGTTTCAAGGAGCGAGAAATCTGAAAAAAAAGGAAAGAAAGGTTGTAGAAAGCTCGGCGCGATGGGGTGTTTTGAAGTGTTTGCGTGATGTGTAAAGAATGAACAATCAGTGGGTAAAACGTTTGAATAATGATAAATGCTGACATGTAAAAGGATAGGAAGGCTTTTGTTATTATTATTATTATTATTATTATTATTATTATTATTATTACTACTACTTAAAGTAACATTATCAGTGCTGTCATCAATATGGATAGAATCCCATTCACCACCATGATCATATATATGACCATTCCCTTTTAAATCTATGTTCACCACAAAAAGCGAGAACCAGGAATTGTATTAAGTATGAGATCCCAGGTACATTTCTACCCACCTTCCTTCTACCCCCCCTCCCCCACCTCCCATTTCCCCACAGTGAAGTAAAAGTGGGAAGCCGGACACGAGCATCCGGACACTATCTTCCTTGTTATCTTCATACATCCGGTTAAAAAGTCGTAAGGATATAAGAGTAGGTTTGATGGGGATGTGGAATGGAGGGAACAGTTTTTGAGAGGGAAGGGGAGGGGCCAGGGATATTCAGGGAGGAAGAAAGGGGGTTGCACTTTCCTACAGGTCTATTGGATGTTTTTTTTTTTCCGTTCATATTTTTCTGATTTCATTTTTTGGTTTCTTTAAAATTCTGCTGAAAGCAAAACAAGATAAAGATTACATATGATTTTGCTAGAACAAGTCAATCCCTGATAAGGGTTGCGTTGGCCTATGTGGTGATGTTCCTTACTGGTGATCGCCAGACTAGGGTTCAAGTCCCACTCAAACTCGTTTGTTCCTTTGGACGCTACACTTTCACCATACTTGTGAGGATAGAGGGTTTGTGGGAGTATATAGGCCAATCTGCTGAGTCATCAGCAGCCATTGGCTGTCCCTCCTTGGTCCTAGCTTGGGTGGAGAGGAGGTTTGGGCGCTGATCAGTCTCTAGGGCATTGTCCTACTTGATAGAGCAGTGTACCTGCCCATTGCCTCTGCCATTCATGAGCAACCTTTAAACCTTTATGTTGGGATGGCATAGTCGAAGATATTAGAAATATTCATGGATAATCATGTGATAAAGGCGAGACTAACTACCATTTTAAAGTAAAGGGAGTGGTAGATGCTGCCAGTGACAAAAACTTTGGGTTGAAATTATATCATGTTGCAACATATTACACACACAATCATGTATATATATAAATGTATATATATGTGTGTATATATATGTATATATAGATGTGTATATATATATATATATGTATATATATATATTTTTTTTTAAATTGCATAATGTAGAATTATCTCAAGGAGAAATATGAGAGTACTTGTAGTTTTAGGTATACTGTACAACAAGATGTACCAGTATAATTCCACCTCATATAAGAATAATATATGTATATATACGTACATATATTTATACTTATGCAGAGAGAGAGAGAGAGAGAGAGAGAGAGAGAGAGAGAGAGAGATAGCTCTGTGGCTCGGTAGATACAGCATCGATTCTTAGATTTACACAGCGAGATTTCAATAGCATGGTAGAGTAGCGACATAAGACGGTCTAATGAAAATTTTGTTGTTCCCCTGTTGAAATGAGCTGTAAAATGGCTATGTAGGGAGTAGTCGATTGTGGTAGGTTGCAGCTGAGCAGCCAAGTTTGATAAGTAAATGAAGATTGCCATTTCATCCATAAAATTGGTTGTAAACCAGAAAGTTAACACCTTATGCTTACTCCTCAGAGAGAAAATCTTGTTGCTTTGATTATATATATATATATATATATATGTGTGTGTGTGTGTGTGGGTGCGTGTGTATTGCTGTGTATGTGTGTATAAATTACGATAGGTGACACGTGATGAGCATAAGATATGTATTAAAGCCACGGAACGGAAAAAAACCGATTGGAGTTAATACTTTCGTCCATTAGGCATCATATTTAAACAGGGTAAGGGGATCCCACAGCTGTCAGTTTCTTAATAATTCCAGAAAAGTCAGATTTTAGATAAAAGAATAATAACGGATTAACGGAAGACAGACCAGGGCTTAGATTTAAATTTTGACCTATGGTACAGGGGATTAAAAGTGATTCAACAATAATTACTATACCCGAAGGAATATTGTTGAATCGTTTTTATAGTTAATAGACAATAGCCTGGGGGCCTACAAAGTTAGCGTCTCTCCGGACAAGCAGACTCCAGATAATTTTTATATTTAGACCTTGATTTTCAGGAAAACTGCTTTTACGTTTCTCAATTTATTATTTGGCATCAACACGTGACTCTTCATCAAGACTACATTGCTTGAGCGACGGATTACTCTTTGATATAAAGTCTACTGTGGTGAAAATTTTAACATACAAAAATACTAGGATACTCTTGAATAATGAACAAAAATTGATAAATGAAATCGTTAAGAGTCCTTGAAATGAAAAAAAAAAAAAAGATGTAAACGTTAAGTAACACACCCATGTATATTTAGACGTGGCAAGTCATGGATAATCTGGATGGAAGCGCAGAGGCCTAACCGAGAGAGAATGCTGGAGCCACAAGACTTCAAGCTCTTGTAGGGAATAATGCAGGTCCAGATGAACTGGAACCGGGGACCAAAGTAGTCTTCAAATCTAAAAATTTTTGAGGGGGCGAGAAAGCCTCACATTCTAAGATGCGTTACACAAACTGCATTAATCTCTATGTACCGCGGAATCTTTAATATCATTGGAGAAACAAAGGGAAACGCCATGGATAGGAGTGCAGAAACTACCTCATTACAGAGAAAATGCTGGAGTATCGAGACCACAATTTGACACAATGAAAGGTGCCGCTCCAAAAGGAATCGAATCCAGAATCAACGTAAATTGAAAATCTTAATTTCTGAAGGAGCGAGTAAGCTTCACTATTTAGTCTACTTTGATCAAGAGATGACATTCCTGAAGAACCGATGTCAATCCCGTTGCAAAAATGGAATCGTATTCGTTGTTGAAGACTGGAAAAGCCTGGGAGATCGGTCATGAATTTATGTGAAGTAATGTGAAAAATAAATTTTTTAAAACTCGCATTTCTTTTTTTAAAGTCTTAGTTCTAATTTATTAGTATTTGTTAATTTCACACTATCCAAATAAATATTTTTTTAGTTTTCACCACCATACATTTTATATTAAAGCGTAATTCCATCGCTCAATCAATGTAGCTCAACCAATTTAGTCCTGATAGTAATAGTAAATGGAGAAACGTGAAAGCAGCTTTCCTGTTACCATGAAAATTATCCGGAGTTCAGTTTGTCTAGACTCTAGAGAGAAGCTGCCACTAAGATACTGTGTATTCTATATATATATATATATATATATATATATCTTAGAAGAGCTGAACCGCTCAAGATTTATAACTACTTTGTGCTTGAGGTTCTTTGCATAAATCTACGTAATCAGCATACCATCATCATCATCATCATCACCACCACCCTCATCATAATTTCTTATTCCCTCGTAGCATAGATCTCTAATAATATCAATTCTCCCCCCCCCCCCTTCGCGTCATCACATCCACCATCAGAGGAGGGACAGGGAGTCAGTGGCCTTATTTCCTGCCTTGAACTTGGGACCGGGTGCGTTATTTGAATCCCCTGGCCCCTCCTCCTCTTCCACCCTGACCCCGAAGAAAAGAAGCTGGAGAAAAAGAAAAGAAAAGAGGGAACCCGAATTAAAAGAAGTAGGAAATAAAAACAAGACCGAAAAAGCAAAGCGAGAAAAATGGTACATCCGTTTTTTTTTTATTATTCTTTTTTCACTTCGGAGCGTTTTGAGTAATAGAGTCAGGTTTGGTAGGTTTCTCTTTCTCTTTCTCTTTCTCGCTTTATCTTTCTCTTTGTAACTGTTTTGGTCTGGCTGTCTTTCGTTGGTACAGCTTACTTATCTTCTGTGAAGTTGGTATCGCCATTTGGGAAAACAATATATATATATATATATAAAAATATAAATATACAGTATATATATGTATATATATATAAATATACAGTATATATATACTGTATATATGTATATATATGTGTATATATATATATGTATATATATATATATATATATGTGTATATATGTGTGTGTGTGTGTGTTTGTGTTATACTCACGTCCTATAATTTTGAAGTCATAATTTGATGTCGCTAATCTTAAGAATTGATTAGAAAAACAAACCAAGTTCCCTCTCTTAAATTCTGAGGGATTTTACCTCTGCGATCCTGAGGTTACTATGATGAAAGGTCACGTGTTTTGATGCTTATCTACTTCGTTTACATAGGAAGGTATTTTGATTATATAACCTATGAATTCTGAAGCAAAGGAAATGCAAATAACATATCTTGAAGTTCATATGCATGGTGGTCTCTCAGTCATTGTGTAGAACTATCTGCCGATGAGTAATTGTTACTTGGGTGTGCAAAAGCATGGGCAATATGTCCCAGGTCTTGCAGATTTGGGCCATGTTCTTGCTAACGGGTTCTTGTTGTCTACGATGTTATAACACGATGCTACTATGCGTCCAGCGCTGGTAGGTGAAGAAAGCGTTATTACGAATGCCCTTCATGTAAATTCTAACTAAAGCAACAACTGGGTATATCTGGAACTATCACTTATATTTTCACTATAGACGCTAAATTATCTTCGCTATACAACTGGTCTTATAATAACAGAGTTCATTAATGTAATCTAAATGATCGCAAAAAAGAAGTCAGGCGCAGGAGACATGCATAGCCTTTATGGCAGCAACTTCGCCCCTTATGTGAATATATCCCTTTAACAACGAATAGGTAATAGCTTTTGGAATTGCATTTTTAGTAGAAATGTCTTATAAAAAGTTTCGGAAATACATTGCTCTGTAAAAATAAGAAATCTGACAAGCAGAACATTGCTCTGTAAAATCAATAAATCAAACAGACGAACAGGCAGAGAGGCAGACAATTGCTCTGTAAAATCAAGAATACAGACAGACATACAGGCTGAGTTCTCTCGATATGGCTGTTATCCCCGATACCATAACACACTGAAAGCATTTTCATGTAGAATGAAGTTCACCCGCCAAGGTCATGCCTAACTCACACATTCAAGTATAAATAAAATAAGAAATACACAAGTTCTTGACCACACAAAGCAAGAAAAAAAAGACTTTCATAATTTTACCTGTTAATTTTATTTACGTGCAA
>NC_090729.1:166092280-166099780 GCF_036898095.1 Palaemon carinicauda | reverse complement strand
CTCTCTCTCCTTCTCTCTCTCTCTCTCTCTCTCTGTGTGTTTCTATTATCTTCAGAGAAAAAATTAGCCAATTTAATATTGATACAAAGCTGCTAAATTGTTTCAAAATGTCTTTCGTCAAAAATCCTTTGGCCATAGTAGAAACATTTCTATATAGGATTTTTCTTGTTTCCATCTGGAAGCTTTCTTTTAAAGCAAATGCTTTCGTCAGGCACTGATAAACTTCCATATTTTTATTTCTGTTTCTTTCCTGTAAGTCGATTTAATTTTGCTACTTGTGAACTAATAGACAACGTAAGGATCGCGGTAACTCTCCAAGTTGTACGTCATTGGCTTACTGGTGAGTGTGTGTGTGTGTGTGTGTGTAGATTGCCTTACCTTATGTAAGGCACTTTTTTTATTGACTACTACTACTACTACTATTCAGATGCCTCCAGACGATGTGACCCCGTCACTGGCTGCAGTCGTATATATTCTGTAGCAAGTGTGAATAATGGGTTTCCTTAATAACTTACGCCTGACCTTTTTTGTGATAACTCGCTGATATTTAAAGACAACATGATACAAGAAACAGCACACACAAATATATATATATATATATATATATATGTGTGTGTGTGTGTGTGTGTGTGTGTGTATATATATATATATATATATATATATATATATATATATATACATAGATATATATATATATATATATATATATATATATATATATATATATATATATATATATATATATATACAAGAATCGGCCTCTCCCCGTCCCCTGGGTAGGGGGAGGAGGAAGTAGTTATACTCTGGTGTGAAGGGATAGAGTTCGGAATATGGAGGGGTGGGAAGGGTTGAATCTGTGTGTTTGTGTGCGTGTGTGTGCATATCTATCTAAATATTGAGCCGTCATTCTTGAAGGGTCCCGTACACTAGTATATATACATATATACTATATATATTAATGTATATATGCATGATTTAATCTGAAAGTACTGGCAAGAATTTGCGCATGGTGTTCACTTCATGCAGATTCCTACTCACACGACTTATTCCAAGAGGTTGTCTCTAATTTATTTTTTTTAAGAATTCCTCTCAGCCCTCATGATATAGTGAATAGAAAAGTGTAAACATTATAAGAGATAAAAATACCGGTGAATCTTAATATAATATCGCAAATATCCGAATTTTGAACTGGTATTTCAATATATAAATTGTGACACAAAATTATACGCAAGTTTACAACCAGCGACTGGAAGTTGCGAGAGGGAACATATCCTGATGAAAAATTAGATAATAGTTAATTGATTATCTTTAAATCTCCACAAACTAGGATGGCAGTGTCAAGAAGTACATATCTCCTTCCGTTTCTTCCTCGCTAACCCACTAAAATCATGAAAGAAGGAACACATACGCACATTTTCCTTGAGGCAGTATCCATCTATCTTGCGTAAAATCAACACCAAAAATACGAGTACTTAAACAAGCATTTTTCTTCGGGCAAACCCCCTCCCCCCAAATAAAAAAGTCATCACTCAAAAGTACGAACACTTAAATTTATTTTCCCAAGAGTCAATATTCATAAGGCAACCAATTAGGAGCCACATCCGAAGCTTGGCGGTATCAAATGGGTGCATGAAGAGACGTCTAACCCATGAAAACCATCTTCTAAGTATCGACAAATAACTGTTGCTGACACTTCATCTCTTGGCCGGAAGGAAGGAATGCCCCCCCCCCCCCCCCACCCCCACCCCTTCCCCTTGCGTGGGAAGCGTGCGGCATCCTCCCAAAAATTTGCTAGGTGCCATTTACCTCAGTTGAATTATGGGGAATGAGGGAAAATTATAGGGAAAATAAGTATAGAGATTTTTTTCTTTAATGTTTATTTCTACGGGAATATAAGATTGGAATAACTAATATTTTTAGGCTTTCTTTTACACAGTTTGTATGTATTTGTTTATCCAATTAGCTATTATTTTCTTGAAGTGTTAAATATTGGAACAATTTTATTTTCACTTTTGATTTTTTTTTTTTTTTTGTTTTTTTTTTTTTTTTTTTTTTTTTGCTAAAGAAAATATGAGTCTCATTTCGGATGTCTGGTCATTTCCAGTAATTTAAGAAATATGTTTATCGAAATTCCTTCGATAAATTCTCTCTTATAATTATTTTGATTTAATAAATACTCCCCATACTTTCAATAAACTTCAGTTTTATGGTACTAGCGAAATTAAGTCATATTTGTTCTTAAAAAAAAAAAAAATAAAAAATAAAATAAAGAAGCTGTGAGTCAGTTTGTGTGTGATTTTTTATTTAGGTTTGAATTCATGCTGAAAAAGCTTTTAGTTAATTTCTGTAAATATTACTTCATCGTAAAGTTTAATCTTGTAATACTTGGTTCAGTTTTGCTTAGTGGTGAAAATATGGATCAAAACTGTTGGAAATATCTAACGTTAAAATTCTCAAAAGGGTAAAGAGGTGAAAAAAAAAGCAAAGACTAAATGGTTATCTAATGTTTTACGTGGTGTGATTTAAAAGTAGGAGATAATGTAGACTTGTCATTAAAATTTTAGTTATTACAGGGTATTATTATGATTCTACTCTTTGATCCAATCTCCTAGATGTAAACCTGTGGGTGCTGTATCCCTTGACAGAGTTCTGGATAAAATACGCACATGGTGCAAATTATGATTGTCTGTAGGTCAAAGACATTGAATTATCCCTACTAATGATTCTTTAACACGTTTATGTCATTTAAAACTAATAGTGATTCTTAATTACAAATTTATTTTTGAGAAACATAGCCTCTTCTTCAATTGCAGAAGGAATCGGTATTCTGAGAAAGTCAAAAGTTTTGGTGACATGCATGTCATAAGAAAATTATTAAATTCTTTTTATATTCTATGTTTTGAATATTGTTCTTATGACTCGTCTTTAGCGGCTGACTCTCGTCGTAACCTCTTTTTTTGCATCGAGATCTTTCCTCATCATAAAATCTATAACGTAGTCCAAGGTATGCAGTTAATTATAACAGCCTTCCTTTCTTTCATAAGCCTCAATACTAAACGATATTCTAGAAGTTTCATTATGACTGAGATGAAGCTGTAGAATAAAATAGTTAAATGAGTGAGACTTTAAACTTGAACCTTGATGCAAATATTTTCTAGTTGGTCAGGTATGACCTAAGATTCATTTCATAATTTACATGTTACGTATCTGCGGAACATTGTTATTCATTCCAGCATACTTTATTTAACTTATGACTCCAGTTTTATAGCTTACTCATTACTTACCCACTTTTTTTTCCGTTACTGAGTTACATTCCCCGTTGGAATCTTCTGGGCATGTAGCCTTTTGCTTTCTAACTAGCGTTTAAGCTTTTTAAATAAAGTGTGTGTGTATATATATATATATATATATATATATATATATATATATGTGTGTGTGTGTGTGTGTGTGTGTGCGTGTGTGTGTGTTTGTGTTTGTGCGTGTGCGTATATGTATGTATGTATGAATCCACCATGCACCTTTCCCCTTGAAGCGTGCTGTACCATAGAAGTTCAACCTTCTGATATTGCATCAAGGCTTTAGGAGAGAGGTTATTAACCGTATGCACTTTTCCTGGATCTAAAAAAAAAAGTGCTTCCTCCTCTTTACATCCAGATTGACCTTTGTGGGATAGTCGAGATTGAACGTCGTCCCAGAAATTCGCCGTTTCCCTCTGAACCACTTGTCCACGTTTCTGGTGTTGCACCCAAAATTCATGTTGTAGGGTCGGGGGTGTTCAGAGAATAGTACAGTGTTAAATAACTGTAATTGTGATAGGAAATTCTCCGTAAAATTATACTGTTCTCATCCGTATTTCAGTAAAATACAGGTGACCGTAATTTTACCATACTTTGTTTTTATATTTTGCGGGTTGGTGACAGTAATATCACTCTTTAACGTCAATTTATCCGTTTTTAAAACGGTGAAAATCCTGGAATAAATGTTGCCAGGAATTAACCGTTTTTAGTGCAAATTTTGAATAGTTTAGGGTATGAATTTTGGTTCACATGAGGGAAGTTTTCGTCGTATCCGACTGAGTTACAATGATCCATTGTGTGTCAATACGAATTTTTATTATTTTCTTTCTGACAATGTCAATGGTTTAAAATAAATACATCTGGATATACAGGAATATTCTACGGTATAGCCACCTTGTATCGATACAGGCACTTATTGTGAACCAACATCCCTTAGGTGAAAAGATGACAGGTTAGCGTGTTATTGTTGCCTAACACAAAATATACATTCAAATAACTTCTACCTGAATACTTAAATAGCCTGTTTTCCTAAAATTTTAGGATATGCTTACTTTTGAAAGTATTGGAATTTAATAGGAAATTGACAGAGAAATTTTGCGTCTTATTTCAGTTTAAATCTTTACTGGTTAGAAGGCTACGGTTAGTTCTGAATGTTTTAAGCTGTTATACAAAATAAGGATGTACACCGTATCTGCCGAATTCCAGCATCTTATTAGAATAAATTATGCCTATAGAACTTTGTGTTAGTAACACTCAAAATAACTGTCGATTGTTACAATAGGATCTACATACTATAGTCTCAGGGCCATGTATAAAAAAATCACACATGCCTACCGCATATTGTATTGTTTTACATACTACAATTAATTTACGGTTGAGTGCACACATGCTCTTACAGATGCATGAAAAACTTACGTCTATACAAATAAGTCAAGTATAATATAATCGAAGTTATTACAGCCTTGTATAAGGAAAGAAGATTTCTTTTTTTTTCTTGTTGCATCGCTAAGAAAGGTCAAATCTGAAATGAAATCTGGTGCGCACAAGACGTAGATTTATTGCAATTTTTTGGCTACCTGGTAATCCCTCGCTCTGTTATTTATCTGAACTGATGCATATATTGAAATGGGTAATACTCATCTATCATCATGTATATACAAAATGTGTATTTTTTTTCTCAGATATTACATTTTTTAAAAGACAGTCGGAATCATTTTTATTTTTTCTTATTCCTGCAGCGAAGGTTCTGAAATTCTGTTGTTAAATAAATAATAATAAAAAAACTATAGCACAAGAGTAAAATCATTTCAATAACAAAACTTTTATTTCCATCACTATCTTTAAAATAATTGACCTGTACGATAGGTCTTCATCATAAAGATGAACGGAAGGTTTTCTGCTCGGGTTAAAAAGAGAAAAAAAAGAAAAGTGGGAGAAAGAAGAGGAAGAGAAGTAGAAAGAAAAGGAGTAGGGGTGGGGCTGGAATGGGATGGTTTGAGGAGAGAGGAGGGAAGAAACTGGAAGCAAATGACTGCCACACACCGTTCATTTCTTGTCCCCCAAATCCTTTTGCTATCTCTGATTATCCGCCTTCCTCCTGTGTGCGTGGCTTTATTACGATACAAATCCTTGCATTCTAAGAATTCTTCTCTCTCGGTTTTCTCTTTCCTTGTCACGTTTCATTGACAGAATTCATTTCGTGACATCTCTTTTGCCCTCTGGTCAAGGGAGGTCAGAGTAGGATGTCATGTTCGAAATTGCCCTCTCTCTCTCTCTCTCTCTCTCTCTCTCTCTCTCTCTCTCTCTCTCTCTCTCTCTCTCTCTCTCTCTCTCTCTCTCTCTCTCTCTCTCTCTATATATATATATATATATATATATAATGTCTGTGTGTATGTGCGTCTGTGGGTGTGTATTTGTATTTAGCTAATAAGTATAAGGGTAATATTCCAACAGTTCATGATTAATGACAAGCTATAACCCACATATGATGTTTGTTTAATTTCCTTGAATTCTGTTTAACGACTGCACTTTTACTAGACAAGAAATTATGAGATCAAAGAAATGTTTCTTTCTAAGAGTTCTCTTTTCATAAACAATAAAGAGAGGAGGTTAGCCATTCCATCAAAATTATCTTTTCACCAAATACTAAATGATTCTTGTTTGTTGCTATTTATAGACTATTTCACTATTCATAGACTAATTGTTTTTATGTAGTTTACATGCTATTCTAAAGACAAAATGGGTACATTATCATAGCTGAAAAGCATTCTGTTCCGAAGATATACTACTAGTACATATAAGGATAAATTATAATCTAGAAGCATACTAGATAATGTGCAGAAAATTATTAATACCCAATACTGAAACACGCTAGGGCCTATCCTCCTGTGATAGTTTCAATTATGAAATAATCAATTTATCTAAATAGATATTTTGAGTGGCTGTGCAATTGAGGTAGTGAAGACAAACTTGTATGAACTTAAGAGGCAGAAAGCATTTTTTTTTTTTAAATCCGTGATAAAATATAAGGGAATAGATATAATATTTTTACAGTATGTAATTTGGAGTCATCAGCTACGATGCACTGCAATTAGATGATTTTTTTCGCCTAATACTTTATATTAATATATATATATATATATATATATATATATATATATATGTATATATATATGCCTATGTGTAAGTATATGTATATATATATATATATATATATATATATATATATGTATATATATATATATACATATATATATATGCCTTTGTGTAAATATATATATATATATATATATACATATATATATGCCTTTGTGTAAATATATATATATATATATATATATATATGCCTTTGTGTATATAAATATATATATATATACAGTATATATATATACATATATATATGCCTTTGTGTAAATATATATATATATATATATATATATATATATATATATATATATATATATGCCTTTGTGTATATAAATATATATATATATACAGTATATATATATATATACAGTATATATATATATATATATATATATATATATATATATATATATATATATATATATATATATGTATGCCTTTGTGTAAATATATACTGCATATATATATACATATATATATATATATATATATATGCCTCTGTGTAAATATAAATATATATATATATATATATATATATGCCTGTGTAAATATATTTATATATATATATATGCCTCTGTGTAAATATATATATATATATATATATATATATATATATATATATATATATATATATATATATATATATAGATGTATAATGTATTTATATTACAACTGCTTCTTGTGTTTAATCGCTGACACTTGACATATTCCTAGCAATACTGTTAATTGGAATATCCAAGACTAATGATTTTCCTACGCCTATGTTATAGCCATCTATTGGTATGCCATTAGCCACATTTTCTTTAGCATATTTTGCAACGGCGTTCTTGGCGTCCTTTCTGATTAGTATGTCAAAGAAATTAAGATAATGAATAAAGATAAAGGAATGGAAAACGACGGAGATAAGTGATTTAGGGAAGGAAGTCAACGCATTAACCAAATTCCAATTCTATCATAGTTCTAATGGGAATGGGAATATTCATTATGAGTTAATGGTGACGATTAAAATATCTGAGGAAATTACAATCGCCCAGCGTGATATGCGGCTTTAGAGAGA
>NC_090729.1:166069780-166084780 GCF_036898095.1 Palaemon carinicauda | reverse complement strand
TAAAATTAGTGCATGGTGTAATTTATGTGGCATAAAGTTGAATCCTAACAAAGTATGATTGTAAGTAGGGTCAAGGACAGTGGCACCTCAACATCCGGATTTCAGCATTGATAATGTATAACGCTGTATGACTTGAAAATTTTTTGTTATTCTTGATAATAAACTTACTTTTGAGAATCACATTAGGTCTGTGTCACCTTCCATTACACAAAAAAATTGGCTTAAATTTTCTTAATTTTTTCTTTAATTTTCTGTGATCAATTTATTCTGAAGAAATGTTTTAATTCTTTCATTCTACTTTTAGAGTATTGTTCTCCTATGTAGTCTTCAGCTGCCGATTCTCATCTTAATTTGTTGGACAGGAACTACTTTTTTTTATAAGTATTGTTTCATATCAGGATATTAATCTGACACTTAGTTTTTCATGCATGTCACGCGAGATTTTTTTGTTATTTAGATAACCCATTACACTCAAATTTTCCTAGACACCACAGGGTGCATGTAGTACTAAGTATGTAGTTAATTCTAACAGTCTTTTCTTCTTTATCTTGAAGTATACTGCTACTACTACTACTACAGTATTCCCGAAGTTTTATTCCAGCTGTGACCAGATTGTAAAATTATCCTATCAAATCAGGCAGTCGAATCTATGAAACTTAAGCTCAAAACTTATTCAAATGCTTAAATGTTGAGCAGGTTGAAAAGTTTAGTTTTGTAGTTTATATAGAATCTATTCAGTTCATCGTTGTTACCGATCTTAAAATATTTCCTATTCCAATTAGTTTCTAATGTTTTTATTGCTTCCCCTTATTTTCTTTCCTCACCGGGCTACTTTCCCTGTTGGAGACCCAGGGCTTGTAGCTTTCTGCTTTTCCATCCAGGTTTGTACCTTGGCTAGTAATGATGATGTGTATATATACAGATTTATACACGTACATGTCAGGTTTATAACAGATATAAATCACATACATGTATACCTACCTATCTACACACATTTCTACATTATATATTGTCAAGTTACTGGTAACAATGCTGAAACTGAAACAGTCTAATGGGACACTGACCGCTAATGTTTAAAATAATAAGGTCGACAAAAGCTGGGAAAACTAAAAAAAAAAAAAAAAAAAAAAAAATTGATTTACTGTGCAAACGTGAATACAAGATAAACACAACCCTAAACATGAAAACTTATATATTAATGTGATTAATAATTCTTGCTGGAGCGAAATACTAGGTACTTAGAGTATCCCTTTCGAGTTCCACAGTGTCAGTGAAACTAGTCTAGACAAATTTTGACTTTCAAAGAACATTGAAACTACACTCCTGCAAAGATAACCAAATACAAACAAAAAATTTCAAATAATGATTACATAGCAAATGTTTATGAAAGTACAATTAAGGGAGAGCTACACAAAAAGGAGAAATTAACTTACAAATAATGCTCTCATGACATTTCCGTCCCCTTAAAAGGGGGCATGAGAACATTATGGATCCAAGTAACAAAATTTAATTCCAGAATGTTTATATATAAAAACCCAATGTCAATATCAAGAAAGCATGTCAGCAATAAGGTTATCTTTACTTTTTATATTTATTTAATTTTATTTAGAAAAAGAATGGATTGTGGTCAGAAAAAAAAACATTTATGCAATTTGATGTAATAATCATATATGCATAAAATTTTCTTTAACATGGAGCACAAGGCTCCTCCTCCACTAGACTCCAGTTACTTATATGAGGCTTGGGTTTACTCGAAGAATAAGAAACCGGGTTTTATACATCGTAGTCACTAGTTTGCATCTAAACTGCTCCTACAACCACATCACTAGCATCTACTTCGATGACAAACTGCTTTTCTTATTCAGGTGCCTTCAACAGAGGAGAGGACATCGAAAAGTTCTGATAGCCTCAAAAGCACGTTAACAGTTTTGTCCACTCAAAGTCAGAGGTGCAGCCAGGATTAATAGAGAGGGTTAGACCACTGCGCATATTTGTGACGTCATTGGTAGCAGAATTAAGAGAAAACTAAGAAAATAAAGAAACTAAGGGTCACTATGGGAATTGTTTGCCCACACCCCTTCTCTTTCACGACCTTGAATGAGAGGTCCCTTTTAATCTCCAGGAACTGACAATCTCCCACGTAAAAATTGATGAAAATCTCATCGTTATGTTTTTATTTCTTCCGTAGTTTTCTAGCCATAAAAGTCATCACAACCCAAATACCACTGCGCATATTTGTGACGTCATTGGTAGCAGAATTAAGAGAAAACTAAGAAAATAAAGAAACTAAGGGTCACTATGGGAATTGTTTGCCCACACCCCTTCTCTTTCACGACCTTGAATGAGAGGTCCCTTTTAATCTCCAGGAACTGACAATCTCCCACGTAAAAATTGATGAAAATCTCATCGTTATGTTTTTATTTCTTCCGTAGTTTTCTAGCCATAAAAGTCATCACAACCCAAATACCACTGCGCATATTTGTGACGTCATTGGTAGCAGAATTAAGAGAAAACTAAGAAAATAAAGAAACTAAGGGTCACTATGGGAATTGTTTGCCCACACCCCTTCTCTTTCACGACCTTGAATGAGAGGTCCCTTTTAATCTCCAGGAACTGACAATCTCCCACGTAAAAATTGATGAAAATCTCATCGTTATGTTTTTATTTCTTCCGTAGTTTTCTAGCCATAAAAGTCATCACAACCCAAATACCACTGCGCATATTTGTGACGTCATTGGTAGCAGAATTAAGAGAAAACTAAGAAAATAAAGAAACTAAGGGTCACTATGGGAATTGTTTGCCCACACCCCTTCTCTTTCACGACCTTGAATGAGAGGTCCCTTTTAATCTCCAGGAACTGACAATCTCCCACGTAAAAATTGATGAAAATCTCATCGTTATGTTTTTATTTCTTCCGTAGTTTTCTAGCCATAAAAGTCATCACAACCCAAATACCACTGCGCATATTTGTGACGTCATTGGTAGCAGAATTAAGAGAAAACTAAGAAAATAAAGAAACTAAGGGTCACTATGGGAATTGTTTGCCCACACCCCTTCTCTTTCACGACCTTGAATGAGAGGTCCCTTTTAATCTCCAGGAACTGACAATCTCCCACGTAAAAATTGATGAAAATCTCATCGTTATGTTTTTATTTCTTCCGTAGTTTTCTAGCCATAAAAGTCATCACAACCCAAATACCACTGCGCATATTTGTGACGTCATTGGTAGCAGAATTAAGAGAAAACTAAGAAAATAAAGAAACTAAGGGTCACTATGGGAATTGTTTGCCCACACCCCTTCTCTTTCACGACCTTGAATGAGAGGTCCCTTTTAATCTCCAGGAACTGACAATCTCCCACGTAAAAATTGATGAAAATCTCATCGTTATGTTTTTATTTCTTCCGTAGTTTTCTAGCCATAAAAGTCATCACAACCCAAATACCACTGCGCATATTTGTGACGTCATTGGTAGCAGAATTAAGAGAAAACTAAGAAAATAAAGAAACTAAGGGTCACTATGGGAATTGTTTGCCCACACCCCTTCTCTTTCACGACCTTGAATGAGAGGTCCCTTTTAATCTCCAGGAACTGACAATCTCCCACGTAAAAATTGATGAAAATCTCATCGTTATGTTTTTATTTCTTCCGTAGTTTTCTAGCCATAAAAGTCATCACAACCCAAATCATTTATAATAGAAAAGGATATAAAATTGATTAAATTATGATTTGCAATACAAGTAGGTACACATACAAAGAAGAAACAAACTAGAACCTTAAAAAAATATTATTTTATTGGTTCTATATTTTCTCTTCTGACTTCTCTCAGAAGAGGCGTTATTGTTTAGGATTCTTATCGTGAAAAACATGCGGCACCGGACACATAGGGCAATAACCTCACTAGGTAGATTCTCATAGTATTGCATGTGTGAAATATAAGTTTTCGTGGCGTCTTTGCCTTAATCTGGTGTCTGTGCGAGAGTTTCCTTGTTCTTCGCTCTGGTATGGTCAAATACCAACATCCTTTTTATACCCGAGCCTTGGTCAGTGCAGCCACGTGACGTCATGAGCGAAATAGTCTTATTTTGGTCGGAAGCGGTCTAACCCTGTCTATTAATCCTGGGTGCAGCAACTCTTGAAAAGTTAGGACAAAACTACTGATAAAATCCAGCCACACCAATGAAGCACTGCACAGTCTTGTTAATAAGAGTATCCATTCTTTGATGCATGTAATGTTACGACCTTTCCCAATGGTAGTCTTTACTAGGATGACCGTTAGTCTTACATCTGTACCAACCGTGTTTCACACAATTGTACATAATTCCTTTTGTATATATTATGCCTGTATCTTCGCTCTTCCCTCGCACTAAAACGAACATGAAAATTCATGTCTGGTTTTTCCTCTGTGATATTGTCTGTCTTGTGAACTTGTTATGTCCTGTTGCCTTGAGGTTTTGTATATAAGGAGAGTGTTCCACAATAATATAACTCAGTCGTTTCCAATCTGCCTTTGAGTTCACACCCTTACTCGGCGCCGTCACATTGGTGGGTCCGGGGCCATCAATGTGACGGCGCCGAGTAAGGGTGTGAACTCAAAGGCAGATTGGAAACGACTGAGTTATATTATTGTGGAACACTCTCCTTATATACAAAACCTCAAGGCAACAGGACATAACAAGTTCACAAGACAGACAATATCACAGAGGAAAAACCAGACATAAATTTTCATGTTCGTTTTAGTGCGAGGGAAGAGCGAAGATACAGGCATAATATATACAAAAGGAATTATGTACAATTGTGTGAAACACGGTTGGTAAACATCTAACGCGAAGAAGCAGATCCCACAAGGTTTTCAAATGTTCTTCACAAGTACTGCTATGTACCACGACGTCATCAATGTAAACAACTACTCAATCTAAGTGGGAAAAAACATTCATTAAACATCAAGTTGCAACAGCATTTGTCATTCCAAAGGAAAGAACAGTGTTGAAGTAGACCCATGTTCAAGGCAGAAGCTTTCTTAGCATTTTCTGTCAAGGGTACTTTATAGTATCCCTTCAAGATTTTTGTAAATTTGGTATTGCAAACAGTAATATACTATTCTGGACAAAGTATAGGAGTCTTTAACGGTGACTATAACTTCCGATAATCTTTACATTAAAAACTTAACAGGTTATGGAAGAGGATGCAGGGCGAGGTGCAGAAGCTGTCATTTTGTTCTGCTAACCCAGTCCGTACAAGAAATGAGTCCACGTTCTATAGCTTCCTTGTAAGGAAGGTAATCTGTATCAAGGTCTATAGAATGACCTTGATCCGTATGGACTGTTGACGGACTGGATTAGTCCCAGGCTTCAAGATAGCATGTGAAGCCACTGCTTATGGTAGAAGTAAATCTGACAAATTTTATTAAACTCACAACAGCTGCACTTGGCCACGTTGGGATCTGGTAAATACATAAAGTCCTACAGAATTAGAGAGAATGTCAGAATTAAGTTTTGCTTCTATAGTAGGAAGAAATTATTCATCTGCAATTTCAGTGGCTATGTTAACTTTCAAACTGGAATTTTCACGATCTTTATGAAAAAAATTTCCGGAGATTCACATGAATTAGCCTTAAGCTTTAAGTCTGCCAGGTGTATTATATAATTCTAATTACTATAAAAGTTTATAGGGACCTTCAAAATATTGTAGAGGAAACTTCCTGGTAGGTAAAAAGAACTCTCCAACCTTTAAACTCCCGTCTTACTTTTTATTGAAGGCCTTTTCCATACTAAACCAACTTAGAAATAATCTAAAGCAAGTTGGGGTCTCTTTCAAATTTACACTTCAATTACCTTACATATTCTCCTAAAGGTACTTCTCTAACCCGACTGTTTCAGTCAGGCATTGCATTAACTGTGATGGCCCTCTTATCCCCCCCCCAAAAAAAAAAAAATAAAAATAAAAATGAATTAGGAGAGTAACCGTAACTATCTTGGCAGGCATAAGCAAGAACTGCTCCAATTGAACTCAATCATCCCAATCAATCTCTATGTCCAAGGAATACTTCGTTAGCATAGACTTAAGGTCTGATTGAAGTGCTATGAAGAGCTCAGATTCTGGGTGGTATGAGATGCATAAAACCTGCCAAGCCTGTTGAAAGATTTATTACAGGTAAAAGTAATCCCCTGATAACTTTCTGCACTGAACCAAAATTTGGAATAGAATCTTACCAACTCTTGAATTGTCATTGAAGTTTCATTGCGTAAGGGAATGACCTCTTGACATCTAGTACTTTTATACTGGATACAAATAGATTCCCTCAGTCTTGGGCAATGGAACTACACAACCATGCTGTGCTTTTTTAAAGTTTCCTCCATCACTGGTATTTATTGTAGAGGGACTGTTCAACTTATGATTTGGCTAGCCAGACAACTGCCAAGAAAGTTCCTAGAATACTATTTGATTTATGTAAATTTGGCCAAAAGAATATATAAATTTTCCTAGTTCTCTCACCCCAAGATGTCCACTAGGTCATGAACAACCTTAAGGACTTGTGACCTCCACTTGTTAAGCAAAGTCATTTATGTATTCCCCCCCCCCCCCCCACCCAGGTACACTTCCTGGACCAACTGAAAGCAATGTATTTCGTACTAAAATGATACCCTTCAAAAATAAATTTGTTGGGCCTGAACTTGATTATCATTTACAATATTAAATTAACAGTTTCATCATTAGGCTGTTCAGCTATAAAGTCTGAAAAAAAAAACAAAGCTTATCATCCCCTGAAACAAGAGAAATAGTATTGTCTTCACCTAATTGCATATCACTCAATGGAAGAGTTCCCTGTACACTTCTCAATGAGCCTTCAAACAAACCACAGGTTCAAATAACCTTGCCTCTTGATTCAGCATGGTTCTCTTCAAGAGAAACGCTAGTACCTTTCATGTCGGAGCCTCTAGTAGTCCATAGAGGATCATAACAGTCTCCACTACGAGTAACTATACTTAATATTAAGGAAATAGTTTAGGTCTTCTAGTCTAAGGCAACATTGGGCCTTCCCAAAGGTTTAAACGTAACAATGGTATAGGGACGACTCTAGAACCAGCAATGTTATTCCCAAATTTATATACATCATTAACACTGAAAATCTTCCACTGCCATAGTCACAAATCCTGTATATAAATCAGACTCCAGGAACTAAGGCCACAAACTGTCTACAACAATACCATTCAAGACTACACTTATCAACCCCTCAATATTTGACAGTGCTTCTAAGTATGAAACTTTGCGATGCACAAGTATCCTTCATGATGCTGACTGGTATCATCAAATCTTGATCCTTCACTACAACAAAATCCCCAAACTAAAAAGGTTACCTACATTTGTGAATCAACAGACTTAGAAGAATCTAATTACAGGCTTGTCACATGACTTACTATGCACAAGTATCAATCCGTATTTTACCGGTTTTGATTAATTTGGACACGCTAGTTACAAGTCTCACTTGTTTACTACAGAAACAAACTTGGATGACCTAATTCCATTCTTATTACCAAGAGATTCAGTAAAATCTAATATATTCCTTATTACCTTAGAAGAGATTACTCCAAGACCAATTGGCAACTATGTAATGAACTTTATTTTTTGTATTAAAATTAAGAATTGAGCAATAGTCTCCCAGCCAAAGCAGCTGCTCTATTTAAGGTAGTTACCGCTCATCATTATACAAGTCTTAATGTTTGTTGGATTGACTTAAAAATTACCAATACATAATCCTCAACTAAACCCGCTTACCAAAATTCTTAATTAAGGTATGAGCATACTCTACAAAAGTTTAGTTATGTTCCTTTTGAAAGTTACGAATAATTATCCCATACTATTCAGTGGTTAGCTTATACGCCTTACAAACCCGCCTCCGGTAGTTTTATAATTATAATCAGAACTTTGTTGAACAATTAAATAGGTAGTTCGAACCTTACCCTTCAAAACACTGAACAAAAGTGGGCCATGATTCAGAGGACCACTTACAATTTTCTGCTATTTACTCAAAATGCAGAAAGAAGGCCTCAGGATCTCTTTCAAATTCTGAAACTAATTTACCACGTTTTGAGACCTCAAAATTACTTCAAGTAACGGCATTTTATTGCACAGATCTTAGGCACCTAGTTTTTCAATTAATTAAAGTTTAACTTCTCCCCTTCCCTATCTTTCCCTTCCGCTTCCCCATCTTCAAGTTCCAATTACAATTCTTTAAGTGTTTATCAAAGCAATGCTATCAAACTTTAATTGATTCTAAAGCAGATTCATGTTAGTCTATCAAATTGCATACTACCTACCTTTACGCCAACAACGCTTTGTATTAACACCATAATGTACCACGACGCTAAGTTGATCCAGTCCTCTTTCAGCACAATTTCCGTCAAAATATCCATGGATGGGGAAGAAGCAACGTTAAAAATGTTGAAATTTAACATTTTCAAACTACCGCAACTATCATAACTATACCCGGGTCTGGTCACCAATTGTTGCACTAGTAACAATGTTGAAACTAAAGTGACTATGCTAATAAAATTTATTAAATGACAAATGCGACAAAAACTACAAGAAGCCCAACTTATATTTGTGTAACCTATTTATTTATAGAAATTTTGTAAAGCTAAATGGAATTAAATTTACTGTGCAAACGCACATGCAACACCAGCACTTAAAACGAACACAAATAAGAACTCAGCCATTATACTAAAGCAATAACAAATAGCAATTCTTGCTGCAGCAACTCACGAAAAACTATATTCTCTAAGAGAAATCTCTTACAGTCGCACAGAGCCAATCAATCTACCCTTAAAGCAAAGCATAACTCTCAAAGAAGACTAAACTACACTCCAGCAAGGATAACTGAATACAAACAAAATAACATTTCCGCCAATGATTACATAGTAAATGTTATGAATGTAAAATTAAGGGGAACTACACAAAATCGACAAAAATATAACTTAACAAATTAAGCTCTCATAACATGTCCGTCCCCTTAGAAGGGGACATGAGAACATTATGGATCCAAGTAACAAAGTATAATTCCAGAATGTTGAATATACAAAATCTAAGGTCAGCATCAAGAAAGCATGTCAGCAACAAGGTTATCTTTACCTTTGATATGCAATATCTCAATGTTATACTGCTGCAGGGCCAAGGCCCACCGGGTTAATCTAGACTTTTAATTTTTAATTTTATTTACAAAAGCATGTATAATGGTCAGAAAAAACCTCCGTTATTACTTGCTATAATACTTATACAGTAGCTTAAAGACGCGTGTCATCAGATCTTGTACTCTGCCTGATCAGATAAGTATTTACTCATATTAATATGCTTGATTAAGGAATAATTTTTCATGATTAGTTTATCTTTGAAGGACAAGACTTCCTGCTGTCAATTTATTAAAAGGTCATATCCTCATATCCAACTCGTTCAATCTACTTTACCTCAATTTCGGTGTTCTCTCTTCCAACTTACTTTCCGACCTATCAATTTTATCAATTGTTATCCCCAACCCCCCTCTTTAGTTGCATCTCGACGTTGAATGGGCTCTCCGAGCCCAGTGCCGTTCTGTATGCCACAAATTTATCAGTCTATCCGTATATCAAAAGAGAAAAGAGAAGATGAATGAAATCGCGAAAAATAGAGGGATTCAAGAGTTGGAAAAATAAGTTGTAGATGTGTGTTTGTGGGTGAGCAATGCAAATGTACGAAAGGGAATTGGGAAGGAATTGGGAAAAGGATTCTTCTTCTTCTTCTTCTTCTTCTTTTCCCACTTCTATGTGGGGTCGATGTTTCTGGTCAGCTTTCTCCATCTACCTCTGTCCCACTCCTCATTACCGGTTAATCCCTTTGATCGAAGGTCATCCTTGATACAGTCCACTCACCTTCGCTTTGGTCTCCCTCTCCAGAATTGGGAAAAGGATTAAGGATATAATAATAAGTGACGAACAATTATAATATCCTTATGTTACAAAGTTGTTTTCTTTAATTGCTTTCTGCGAGTCTTTTTCAAATCTTTAAAAACAGAAATGGTGAAGTTTTAATTGATTATGAATATAGAAGACTAAAGAGATTAAATTTAGTATTGTATTCTTTTTTGTGCCATTTTGAAATATTTTCTAGTCGCTGTAATGATCAAGGTGGAAACAGATTTTATTTCAAAGAAAATAAGATGATAGTTTCGTATGAAATTCCCCAGGAGGTCCTGAATGATAATCAGATGATAAAAAACTTCAAGATAAAAAAAAAAATGAGAAAAACTGAGGAAAGCGGAAATTAAAAATGAAGATTGACGTTTAAGTAACTCGTCAGTTTAGACTACTAGAAGTAGTCAAGTTCGAATTCAAACCGTAAATAAAACTTTATATTTTTATTGCGAAGTGATAAGAAACAAATTTGGCGCGTTCCTTGAGGAAGTGACCTGGGTACCTTTGCTTTAGCTGAAACTTATTAAAGAAAATAAAGGTACCAAGAAACAAAAGGTATTATAAATGATCCAAAAACACAGGATGGTGTTAATTATGAATGGAGATGATGATGATGATTGATGGAAAGATATGACCTCTAATACCTGAACCCCAGGAAAGGAGAAAAATAACGAGTTGCGAGTAACCCGTAAGTAAAATATATTAGAAATAAAACATTGCAGTCCAAGCTCATCTTTTATAGCCCAGAAGAAGAAGACGAAAACCTTGAGAAACAGGAAAACATATTTGGCCGGTGTACCGTTGGACACAGGAGCCCCAGTACGTGGTGTATCATCTTCACGACGTGTAACCAAACAGATAGTGTAAGAAGAGATGGCAAAGGTAGTGGATGGGTCAAAACACAGAAACTCTCTGCGGAGTAAGGGTGTGGCTGGGTTACATTTCGTCGGAGCAAGGTAACCCAGGAACTTCTGTGTCCAGCTGTACATCCCTGCTTCAGTCGGGGTCTGAACTAAAGGATATGATTGAGGTCAGCCTCTTCCTAAACCAATAACTATAGTTATTTTTTTTTTAGTGAGGCAGATATGTACCGACTCTGAGGATTGCCTTTTCAGCTTGGAAAAGTTTCCTAATAGCTGATTGTTGGGAAGCATTCGGACAAAAATACTTCCGACCAATCAGCTGTTAGGAAAATTTTCCGAGCTATAAGGACACCCGTGCTAGTCAGTGCAAATCTTCCTTTCAAAAAAAAAAAAAAAAAAAAAATGACCATAATCGGTTATTGAGTTGTAGTTGTCATCTTGGAAGTGAGAAGTATAGGTTTGGATGGTGGGCCTTCTCTCCCCAAAGCCCAGGCAGTTCTCAAACTTCCAAACTAAGGAACAGGAAAAAGTAGGAACACGAGGGGTGGTGCCCTTTATCTTCACATCCTCAACCTTTTATTCGACTGATTGCGTGATTTAATCACTTAATCTCGCGTCACAGCCCCCAAGGTCATCGTCACAGGAACTATAAAATCCATGGAGAACAGTTTATTACCAAGAAGCACAAGGAAGTTGTCGAAATTGTTTTCTTCTTATAAAAACTCATTTCGAAGGGCAGGCGAGCATCTAGGAAGGGTCATGGAAAGGGGAAGTCTTGGGAGAGAGATTCTCATAGCATTCTCTCTCATATAATAAAATACCCTCAGTCCTCTGTCGGGGATCCGAAGGGAAATTTGCCGTGAAATGAAACTCCGATTCCAGTCTCATTGATTGTCTGTGGCCCCTCCCCCCTCCCACGCACTAAGTCGCCATGGCATCCTTTTTTTGGGGAGGGAGGGGGGGTGGCGGGTTTGGGAAGGGGGGGGGGGGAGAAGGGTTGTGGCGGGGATGAGAATGATGAGAGTTAAAGGAAGCTCAAGATAGATAGAGAAATAGATAGCCTACAAAGGTTTGCCTAACATTGCAGTGAGATGTTATTGAGAGAGACAGAATGACTGGGTGTGTGAGGCGTCATTTAAAATAACATTGAAAAGTCAGGAAAAAATAGAAAGAAAAATTAGTAAATAAATTGAGATGGAGAGGAAGTCATCTGATATCAATCTTAATTATCAATAAATTACTCTATAAATTTTATTTCAAACATCTCTTATATCTTGTTAAAGAAGTTATCGCATATCAATCTTAATTATCAATAGAATAAGCTCATCAATTTTACTTCGAACATCTCTATATCTTTTTTAATAAAGTCGTATTAAAGTAACCATTATACGACAGACAGCATCACTGCAAAGAAACGGAATAATTAAAGTTACTGCAAATTAGGTATCTTATTGTAACAGCAAATTCCTTTAGAATTTTATTCGGAATTTAACCAAGAACTCGATTCTCGGATCTAAAAGGAGTCCGCTTAATAGTTTTTGTGTGTTGACTTTAGGTGGTAAGAGATCAGTTGGAATAAGGCCACACGAGAGAGAGAGAGAGAGAGAGAGAGAGAGAGAGAGAGAGAGAGAGAGAGAGAGAGAGAGAGAGAGAGAGTTCGTGATAACATATTAGGAAAACGTAATGTCCTTGATGTCTGAAAACATAAAAACAACAACTATGGAATTTTTATTTTTATTTATTTCCTCATTATTTTTATTTTAAGCATTTATTGGCAGAAGCAAAAGACAAGGATATGTTCTGCTTTTATATTTAAACTTAACGAAGCTAACCTTCGTCACTTTTATCTACTGTATTTATCAAGTTTCATTAGAGCTGTGTGTCTAGTTCCAATTAAGGAGTAACAGTTTTGTCTCCCTAAAGTCATATCTTTTGATATCTCAATTACCCCCATCATATGTATGCTAATAATATCATTTAATCGTAGAGATTAAATTAGTTTTTAAGTATTATTAATTTTCATTTTATTGTATACATTGCTTTGAGGTTTTAATATTATTATTATTATTATTATTATTATTATTATTATTATTATTATTATTATTATTATTATTATTTTGGTAGTAGACCCTCTTTCAGGCAAGTTTTGTTGAAAATAATGGCTGCCTCAGTTGCATTGATCTATTATTATTATTATTATTATTATTACTATTATTATTATTATTATTATTATTATTATTAGAAGGTAGAAAATAGAACATTTTTTAAGTTTCAAGGGGTAAAATGGAAAGTTGGAAAAATTAGTGCATACTTTGGTTATTATTATTATTATTATTATTATTATTATTATTATTATTATTATTATTATTATTATTATTATTATTATTATTATTATTATTAATGAATTCAAATTACGGATTCTATAAGACTAAACAAAAACTAGTAAATAACCTGTATTTACTAATGTATTTACTCGAATGAAAGAACATAAACTAGGGAAAGGCCTTCAGAAGTCCATGCTGAACTATATGAAATAAGTATAAACCCTGCTATAAATATATATTTCTATATGTATGTATATGTATACACACACACACACACACACACACATATATATATATATATATATATATATATATATATATATATATATATATATATATATATTAGGTGTGTGTGCGTGTATGTATATATATAAATATGCAACTAGAAAAGCTGACTGGAAACTTCATTTAGAAAATATTGAAGAGTTGTTACCCTACCTCCATGTACATAACAGATATAAAGATGGCAGAAGCCACCCCCCTTATGTTGCCGATATATTAGAATTGCAAGTAAAAGACAAAGGAATTATAGATGTTGCTAGATGAAGGTAACTTTGTTATCAGCAACCACGGTACACCATTCACAGCTATTGCAGTTGAACCGAAGCATAAGAAAATGAAAAGCAAAGGAGGTTTCGCTGATATCACAAACAATGAATATGCATTATATAAATGATTTATTATCGCACCTAAATTAAGCAGAGTAGGGCATAAGTGTAAACAATATGCCGGAATTGGAAATAGATCATCACAGAAACTCCATCATGAAGTTCTTAGTAATAAGAACATGTGGTTCAAAATTGCTGCCAAACTTGTCGAGGTCATTGGAAATTAAAGAAATCCATTTGAGTAAAGGGACATGGAGAACCTCATTAATTTTGCTCAATACAATCGGAGGAAATTAATAGTGCTGAAAATTACTATGTCTTGGGTAAAGAGGCTTTAAAAAAAATTTGTGTTCAGTAAGATAGTTAAAATAACTACATAATTTTGAGATCCTTAGAAGAAAAACAATGTAATATAGAAATTTCTGTAATTAATCATATAAAAAACACGAGCATTAAGGCAAATTGATTAGAACATTTAAGGTTAAATATAGTTCCATAAAGAATTTATAACGAGGAACGAATTTAGAAAAAAAAAATATTTAAGGAATCACGTCATAGTCAGGCAGCAGTTGTCACAATTTTGTCAATACTGCTAAAAAAAAAATGCCAAGTTTGGTTTTGGGTTTTATGTTGCCCTTTACATCATATGAAGTAACTTTCAACTTGGTGTCAAGTTGTCACTCTGGTATTTAATACTGTGGGGGTGTTTCGAAGATTGACCATGCGTGAAAAAAAAAAAAAAACTAGAGAATATTTTTCAACAATTCAGTCCTTTGATGAATTCTGAATATATACTGTAAACTGAATCATGCTTATATTCTGTTTATACATCAGTTTATTACTCAGTAAATCATTCAGTAGGATTTTCATATTAAGTTTCGAAATCCTCGTAAATATGTTGAAGGCGGTGAAATAGAAACAGCGTGGGATGTATGATATCAATGGATCTGCCACAATAAGACAAATACTTGATGGAAGACATGTTTATAGAAGCTTAGTTGCACCTACAGTAACACTAATTTTTCTGGATCATTTGTTTGATTCTGTTGCCTTTACTGGTAAAGAAAAGGAAAAATTGATACCACATATGGGCGAAACTGAGCGTGCTATCATATTATACTTGGAGCACCCAATGGAAGATAAGAATGCCGGATGATATAAGACACATTGAAATTATGCAGTACCCTGTATTTACTAATGTATTTACTCGAATGAAAGAACTACATGAATTATAGTCAATTTTTTTAGTGAGGCAGATTTGCA
>NC_090729.1:166052280-166064780 GCF_036898095.1 Palaemon carinicauda | reverse complement strand
GTTTGTATGTATGTATGTATGTATATATATGTGTGTATATACATACATACATATATATATGTATATATATATATATACATATATATATATATATATATATATATATATATATATATATATATATATATATATAGCAAGACATTTGTTATTTATTAAATAGAGGAGATTATTCCATCATTCGTTTCTCTCATTTTTCTCTTCTGCATTCAAATGCATGATTATATGTACTTCGGTTTACGGCATATCGTGTCTCCTCATTGGCCAGACGTGTCTAACAAAATTTTACGTGAGTTGGGTAAAGATTTACTCAATTTCCTGTTCAGTCAAAGAAAGAAAATGAGAAAAATTGATTGTAAAATTGCACGAAAGAATCGCAATACTAGCTTTCGCCTTTCATTTGAGTCTGTGAACAGGAAACAACTTGCTTCTCCATCTCAAGTTTTGTGAACACACACACATATATACAGTATATATATATATATATATATATATGTGTGTGTGTGTGTGTGTATATATGGAGTATATATATATATATATATATATATATATATATATATATATATATATATATATATATATATATATATATCATAGACTCCTTTAAGGAAGGACTGGAACGTCCCCTGCTCGGGGTTTTTAATTTGAGTCTGAAAAATTAACTTGAGTCTGGACTAAAATGACTTCTAGAAGGGCTAGAAACACGTTCTCTGGATATAAATGGGGGTTTTTGAGGATGGTGAGTTCAATAGTAACATTTTCAACACCACCTGGGGTCATCTTCAAGGTCTAAAGGTCATTTATCAAGGTCAAATTTGTGAATTTTGGTAATTTTTGCTCGTTTTTTGTGTGTAACTCATAAATAGTGAGAGGTAGCTGATTATAATATGAGGCAAGTCTGCAGAGTTGTCCGAATTTGATATATATTGTCATATATCGTCCTTCAAGAAAGGACTGGAACGTCCCCTGATCGGGGTTTTTAACTTGAGTCTGAAGGATTAACTTGAGTCCTGGACAAAAATGACTTCTAAGAAGAGCTAGAAACACGTTTTCTGAGTTCAATAGTGACATTTTCAACACCACCTGGGGTCATCTTCAAGGTCTAAAGGTCATTTATCAAGGTCAAATTTGTGAATTTTGGTCATTTTTGCTCGTTTTTTGTGTGTAACTCATAAATAGTGAGAGGTAGCTGATTATAATATGAGGCAAGTCTGCAGAGTTGTCCGAATTTGATATATATTGTCATATATCGTCCTTCAAGAAAGGACTGGAACGTCCCCTGATCGGGGTTTTTAACTTGAGTCTGAAGGATTAACTTGAGTCCTGGACAAAAATGACTTCTAAGAAGGGCTAGAAACACGTTCTCTGAGTCAAAATGGGGGTTTTTGAGGACGGTGAGTTCAATAGTGACATTTTCAACACCACCTGGGGCCATCTTCATCATCTTCAAGGTCAAAAGGTTATATTTCAAGGTCAAAATAGTGAATTTGGTCATTTTTACTCGTTTTTGTGTATAACTCATAGATGGTGAGGGATGGCTGATTATAATAAGAGGCAAGTCTGTAGTTCTGTCCAAATTTAATATATATTGTCAAATATTGTATTACTCAAACATTCCAAACAAGCCCTAAAACAATGAAACACTAAAATAAGAAATAAAGAACGGTATTTCTCATCACAACAAAACTCAAAGACATTAACATTTGATTAGGTGAACATCGCTAGATGGAGAGCTTTTCTTGCCTCCTGAGGCATCTCACAGCCTTTTCTTTGTCACTTACATTGAGAACCTGAGCTTTCAATAGAATGTTGGCTAAAGTCGTACATGCTGCATTATTAGTAGCTAAAGGTGCATCTACAAAAGATAACAATTCAGCAAAATGAAAGCGGCAATGCATTTTAGTCATGGCATGCAAATTATAGGCATTATGTACAAAAAAGATAGTTGAAATAGTTGGCACCCTCAGTCCACCTCTATTCAAATGATCTAAGAACTCAGATGACACCTCGTTACCATCTTCATCATCCATGATATCCTCCATACTAGTGCAATTACAATATTTATGAACAAGGTATCCAGCCAAATATACAACTTTATGCTTAAGGTTATCAGCAGACCTCAAGAGCTCCCGAGTGTCTTGTGTACTCATAGGTGTTTACCTGTTCAGTTATGGATCTAATCTGGGACCATTTTGAGAGGAAGCTGTTCTTTTGCAAAGGAAAAAGTCGTTTAGGCACCTCAATGCCATCTTTCTCAACTCTATTCAAGAATAGGAATCCAAAAGGTGAGTTGACTTGTTGTAGATGAAAGAACTGCTTGACAGTTTGTCCAGTAGCGTCAGTTCTTGATAGGTAGAGATCTTTCTGGTCTTTTATGACGTTAAAACCAGGAAAATAGGAGCTAATTTTGGCGCGAAATTGGTCGAAATCTCGGATTTTGTCTGCAGCCTCAGCAGCTGCATGCACCTTTTTAGCTCTTGATTGTGATGTAGAAGATGATGTTGGGCGTGGGGCTGAGGTAACCTGCTTCAAAGCTGATTTTGGTATTCCAGGAAATATTGATGGAGGTTGTTTGACACCCATTCACAATTGAAATGCGTCTCACAAATATATATCTCCTTCAAGCGTCTCAAGCTTTCTTTCTCATTCGGCATTGCCAATATCCATCTCTCCCTCTCCTCAGGATCTTTTGGGAAGGATATGACTTTTACATAAGGTGTCCCATCATAGTTCCCTTTACAACCAAAGCAGCTACAGTGACGTGGCATATTGTGAGATCACCAGCTGGACCGTTTCTATAACAAAAACAGAAACAAAACACATTAGTCAGTGAGATTTGAACAGAAAATGGGATTTGCATAGAAAACGAGATAAAAACAGGAAAAGTCGTGGGAGCAAAATGATCTTAAAATTTGAAAATACATAACATATGTCAATTTAAAAAAAAAATCAGGCATGAAGTCTCTCAGACTCAAGTTAAAAACCCCGAGGTCCTGACGTTCCAGTCCTTCCTTAAAGGAGTCTATGATATATATACACACACACACACACATATATATATATATATATATATATATATATATATATATATATATATATATATATGTATATATACAGTATATACACTGTATATAATATGAATATATATATATATATATATATATATATATATATATATATATATATGTATATATATATATATATATATATATATATATATATATATATGTGTGTGTGTGTGTGTATTTATACAGTATATATATGTTTATATATATATATATATATATATATATATATATATATATATATATGTGTGTGTATATATATATATATATATATATATATATATATATATATATACACATACATATGTGTGTGCACATGTTTGCGTACATTTGTATGTGCTTCTTTGTGCTTCTTCAAATGTGTGCGCGTCTGCTGAGAACGTGGAAGCAAAAGTGAGTATTTGAGTAGGTCAAGAGAGCAATGCAATTAATAACTAGACATGAACACTGAACGTGGCCTGACCTTGTACATTCGACCAATGTCATTCCCGTTCAGTATTTCATATCAGATGCTGATGACGTCGATTTTTTCGGTCAGCAATTCGTCAACTGGGAAACATAGGCAAACATTCGAATAAATAGTAAAAGACAAAATGATAGGAATGATAAAAGGCTTAGCGGTAGTTCGTCCTTAAAAAAAATGTTAGATGTTTAACGCTGGAAATATGGAAACTGATAACAAAATATTCCGGTTGCTCTTTTGGTATTCGATAATGACAGATAATAGTAAATAGAGAGTTGGTGCGAAATTTTTTTATGATTTTTTGAAAGCTATTTATAGGATATATGAGTAGAAGACAGGACAAAAATGATTTGGAGTTGATTTTAACTGTAGGCTTTAAATGTATGAAATTATTCTATTGTTGAAGTTATGTTACAAAATATTTTTGAGATTTATGAGAGAGAGAGAGAGAGAGAGAGAGAGAGAGAGAGAGAGAGAGAGAGAGAGAGAGAGAGAGAGAGAGAGAGAGAGAGAGAGAGAGAGAGAGAGAGGTGGGGGACGTTTTCAGACAGTTCAGACCTAACTTTTGATTGATGTCTTCTTCCCGAATTTCTTCAGGGAAACCTCCTGCATGCAACGTCAAATTGTATCCGCAAATGTATAATTCACACTTGTTCTTATTTCAACTTTGGAAGACTCCATTTGATAAAGTAATTGTCATTTCATTTACCTCTCCTCTCTGTTAGTACCTTACAGACACTTTGCCACATAGGTAACTAAGTGATTTCATTCAATAAGATAACGAGCTTATATACAAACAGTTGAGGGCAACAATGGCACAAAAATTCAAGCAACGTGTAACATGCAATGGCAAGCTTATACTGTATTTTCTATTATCAATGCGGTACAGAGCCATAAAGAAAAGCAATAGCATTACAGTGTATGAGCGTGTATGAAACACGTGCGGCACAACCTCCAACAGATGTACCTAATTATTCTCTCCCTTAAAGGTTTAAAGACTACTCATGATTGGCAGAGGCAAAGGATAGTGACATTGTCCTATCAAGCAGGACAGTGCCCTAGAGACTGACCATATATACATGTGATTAGCCCCCAAGATCCCTCTCCACTTAGGCTAGGACCAAGAAAGGCCAGGCAATGGCTACTGATAACTCAGTAGATAGACCTATATGCTCCCCAAAACCTGCCATTCTTAGCTCACATGGATGGTGAGGTTGTAGATACCAAATAAACTAACGAGTATGAGCGGGACTCGAACCCCAATCTGGCGTTCACCATTCAGGGAAGTTACCACATCGTCCAACACAACCCTTCACAGCAAATGAGCGTCGACGTTGAAAATTTGTAAGCCTACGAGTATTTCCAACCGGATATGTGATAAATAACTACAGCTCTGACATGTTAACCTCTGTTTCTTATATTCGGGGTCAAATGTTCCATGTAAAATTGGTTCTCTCGTGGGTGTCGGCTTGATGTTTGATGGTTTATTCAAGGACCCTCTCTGCACCAGGATCCTGACCCAACTTTAGTACCCCAATATGGTCCAGTTTTCGTGATTTTCTTTTTTCTTGTGCTTGTGAAATAACGGTTAAATATTTTATTTCTTTTTCTGATGGGTAAATTTGATTAATCGAAATTTGGGACTTAGTTTTACCAAAGTTAAGGAAACAGTCTTTTATTATTATTATTATTATTATTATTATTATTATTATTATTATTATTATTATTATTATTATTATTATTATTATTATTATTATTATTATTATTTTAAGGAAGAAGATTAACCTGCCGAAAGAATCGGATTTGAGTTTTACCGAGTTTGCCCGAATTTTTTTTTTTGATGGATGAAATATATTATTCAGTATATTAAATCTAAGCGATAAAAGAGTAATTTGGAAATTTTATCAATTAAGCCTATGCTTCCTGAAAATATTAAAATCGTTAAAACAGAAACTCTCAGAATCCGATAAAATGTTAGATCGGTTTTTGAGCAAAATATAAAATTCTTCGTCATCTAAAAACTGCTTTTACAAAAAAACATGTGTTTTGCTTAAAATCGTGTAACACTCGCTACATTTCAGAATTATTTCATGAGGTGTATTATTATTATTATTATTATTATTATTATTATTATTATTATTATTATTATTATTACTTGCTAAGCTACAACCTTAGTTGGAAAAGCACATTATGAAACCATGGGTCAATCTTGTGTGACCAGTACGTAATCCTGTTAAAGCTATTTAATTTTTTTTTTTTTTTTTTTTTTTTTTTTTTTTGTCTTTCTAGTTTGATGATTCCCATTTAAAAACAGTTGATTTTTCTTGCATTAATTAATTTTCAGAGTCATTATTCCACATAGTTTGTCCCTTTCTTACTATAAAATGCTTTATGATTGTTACACGATCCTTAACGTGGAGTTTATTGTCATGTTTTGACTTAGTAACGGCATTGCTTTTCATGCCCCGAGAATGGGAGACTACTCTTTGTCGTCTCCGCATTGGTCACACTCAGATGACACACGAGTTTCTGCTGGCTGGCCAACACCAACCATATTGCGACGACTCTTTGATACCCTTGACAGTGAGGCATTTGTTGCCTGAATGCCCACTTATAGCACAGAAAGAAATAGATATTTGTTTGAGGCTCGGGGTGAGGATGGCAGGTTCATCCTTGCCAAGATCCTTGGACATGATGTGTTGTACAATGCTAGTGGCATTTTTGAATTTATATCAGAAGCAGGTCTTCTTAACGCTATTTAACTTTTATAACATATTCACTTTTCTGGTTTTAATTGAATATTCTTTTAATCTTTATTTATAATAAATGATGTCGGTGTCAGTGACCTTCGATGTCAGGATGCCATAGAACTTCAAATCATTCATTAATTACCAACAATTCTAACATGAGTCAGAATCCAGCGTAGTTCAATTCTCTCGACAATAGAATATGGTAAGAACTCTTTAATTTCTAATACCAGGTGGTTCTTATGTGTATAACCTTTTAGGGCCTCCATTACACATCTTGAATCGGAATAAATTACAAACTTGAGATTTATGTTGTCTTCAGTTGTTTTAACAATAACAATAGCTAATAAAAAACGCTGATAGTTCAGATTTAGGTACTGACCTAGTGGTAAAGAAGCATGAAAAATAAGCCACAGACCACTGACTGAAGAGGAAGCAAGAGATTTGAGTTTAAAAAAAAATCCAAGGCTAGGGGGGAAAGAGACGAAATTATTTGACGGACCCATAGAATTAAGTGCTAACCAGTCTTGGCATTTAGGTGTTTTATCACTTTCGAAAAATTACCATACCTATTGCGGTGTCAGGTTACGGTCATTTCAGATGTCAGGTGTTTTTTTTTTTCTTTTAGGTCTTCCAATAGTTACCTTTAGTTTCTTAATATTGATTTGCGCTTATCTTGAATAATTTTTAAGTCAATTAGTAGATCTTTGAAATGCAAGACGAGGTCTGTTCTAAAAGAAAATAGAAGAATAATCAAAGATGGCAAGTTACATTCAAGAAAATACCTAACAATCGTAACAAGGAATTCGTTGATTACGAAGAAAATTACTGTGTAATCGATCTTATCATGAAAAAGTAACAACTATCATAAGCAAAACTCCAAATATTGATGGACATAGATTTTAAAGACAAAAAATAAATTCATGCCCAAAAGTTAATACTCTATGAATAGGGAATAGAAACTTGTTATATTATTTTCCAGATACAGCCAATTTTAGTCAGATGATCATGCTAAAACTGTTTGACATAATACTAATGAACATAAGGCCAGTAGAAAATTAGTTGAGATTGATTTAACAACACCAGTTAATAGAAGAGAATAAAATATATAACCTATATGTAAGATTAATTGTACTAGTTCAAATTCCCAATTTTTATACGTTATGGCGAGTAGTGATAATGTACCAAGGTTAGGCATTACGAGTATAAACACTAATTAATAGAATATAAGGAAAGGAGTAGCGAATTTTATAATTGCTTGATTAGGGGATTAGGTGAAAGAATAGTGTATCGGGGAAAAGAATGAAATAAGAAAGAATCGAATCTTCATGAAAAGAGAAGGTAAGATATTACGTTGTGAAAAGCATAACTTTAGAAATTAGATAATTAGGGAAATATCTTTAGACAATAATTCATCAAACCTAACCAAATGCCAACGCTGGTACAAAGGATCAACCAGAATAAATACATCCGCTGTATATCCTACTATTTTTTCCCCATTCATGGTACCCTTCTTCGTGCTTGGTGTTCAACTTTTTCTAACTTTTACTTCCTAGTGTAACTCCTGGGATCTTCCCCAGTTGCAATTGTGCGCTGAATGATCTGAGAGGCACCAACGTCG
The DNA here is from genome assembly GCF_036898095.1 of Palaemon carinicauda. Classification (NCBI taxonomy): domain Eukaryota; kingdom Metazoa; phylum Arthropoda; class Malacostraca; order Decapoda; family Palaemonidae; genus Palaemon; species Palaemon carinicauda. The sequence continues at coordinate 166,056,887 of NC_090729.1, read as the reverse complement.
GGCTACATAACTCATTTTTCATAAATCAGATCGAAATAAACCAGAATGAATTGTAGAGGCAGACTAATATTGGAAAAGTTACGATTAGATACTCCTTGAATTTCCCATTGACAGTTCCTAGTTTAAAAATAATCATAATGATCAAGATTATTAAAGACTTATCGTTATATCACTTTTATATCAATGAAGTAAGAATTGTAGTAACCACATCAGTTTTTATTTTTTTGTAGTCATATAATCTGTTGAATTAATGTTATTATTGATTTCAATTGAATGAGAGAGAGAGAGAGAGAGAGAGAGAGAGAGAGAGAGAGAGAGAGAGAGAGAGAGAGAGAGAGAGAGAGAGAGAGAGAGGAATGAAAGCTATGTCCTTTTCTTGGATGATTTCGACAATAGAAGGCTAGATGATTGGTACTTCTTTTGTTCACTCGCCACCTCCTCCTCCACCCTCCCTGTGGCTCCCATATCCGGGCTTCAGCCGAGAAAGACTAGAATGCAGAAAGTAAACAATGCACACTATTACTCTTAGCTGGCAAAGTGCATAGGGCTAAGGACAGAGATCGAAATGTGGCCTTCTGACATGAAACTTAACTTTCAATTTGTTGACACGAGACTTCACCTCAATGCCAGTTAAAAGATTACAATAATTTGCTTTGCAATACTTGTTGTATTTGAGTTATATCATGTTTTTTTTTTTTTTGCGGGGGGGGGGGAGAGGAAGGTGGATGGTATACCGGTTGAATATTATAGCATGAATGAATTTAGAATTCATTTGCATTTGATTTAAGCCAATAGAAAATACATTACCATCTGGGTATGACCGTATTTATTTTATCCCCAGCTGAGTCAACTTCAGGTGTATAATCCTATTTTAACAGTAAATGGGTGTCTTATGTTCAATCCAGGAACATAGATGGTGGACTATTCTTGAATTTGCACTCTTTGGTGCAGACTTAACCATTCCTCCTTTACTTAAATTCACTGTCCAAAGGAAAAGACAACTCTTTTCGTTGACGTCTTTGATATTAAGCAGAGTAATGAAAAATTCTGTTTTCCTGACTTCTGTTTTCCTGAGGCTAAACTAACTAGTATAGCTTTTCTGCCCCCGGAAATCAAAACACCCTTGATAGACCTGAATGAATGTAGGAATATATCTGGTGTTCCTCAGGGTAGTGTTCTCGGGACAATTCTCTTGATATTATATATTGTCGCAAGGTACCTGTTAGGTACTAGTAGGGAGGCGAGGTGAATGTAAGTAACTTTGCTCAACAAGATAACGACCTTTTTTACAAACAGTTGAAAGTAACAATGGCACAAAAATTTGAACAATGTGTAACATGCAATGGCAAGCTTAAACAGGCTTTTCTATTATCAGTGCGGGAGAGAGCAAGAGATAAAAAAAAAATAGCATTACAGTGTATGAGCGTGTACGAAACACATGTGGTACATGGCTCCTCCCTAAAAAAAGCCTTATGTATGAAATAGGGCGCCATGCCCTAGAGAGGCGAACTGTAGCGGGGCATCTTTCCGGATATACGCAGGTTTAAGTGATCAGTGGAGACCCAGTCTTCTTTGCCACAAATGTTAATTAGGAAAGCCTTTGGTTTGGATAATGAGGAATGGGCCTGTGTAAGGCGGCTTGAGCGAGGTGCGGCATATATGGGTGGTGGGTGGCTTTGTCGCTGCTCCAGCATGTCACAGGGCGGACATCTGTGTCCTAACGCATTCACGTCGGCTTCGATCAGTGTTGAATAGTTGTCCTCTTCGTCAGGAGTGGAGGTGTTGAAGGAGGTTTTGAAGGTGGGAAAATGGCTGTCCATAAGGGAGTCGACTTTGGTCATCAGGTCCTTCATGGGCAAGGTATCAACATCAGGGATGGCGACGTGTACCTGTTTGGGTAGCTGTCGTACTCAAAGGATACAAAATAGGTTCACTTCCTGAGGAGATCCATCTGCAGCAGGTTGCAGGAAAGTGATACTGGTCATTTCCCTGAGGGCTATGGAGAGAGCTATAAGGGCGTCTAGCTATTGTAAGTACTGCTCTAGGAGGTACTTTTTAAGGGCATCGTACACTATTGGGTCGTAAAGCCAATCGTAGATTTCTTGGAAAGTGTCCTTGGGGATTGCCACGAGGACATTGTCTGCTGTAATGGTTGAACAAATGACACCCTTGATGCGAGATTGAACTTTGGCTTGCTGAAACCAGAACACTTCTTTGCTGGAGAAAAGATGGTGTGGAGCTGATCCTCCAGCGATCACCAACGTTGCAAGGTAGCTGTTAGGTACTAATGAAAAGGCGAGGTGAATGTAAGTGACTTCATTCAGCAAGATAACGAGATTAGATACAAACAGTTGAGGGCAACAATGGCACAAAAATTCAACCAATGTGAAACATGCAACGGCAAGCTTCAACTGGTTTTTCGATTATCAGTGCGGAAGAGAGTGAGAGATAAATAAAAATAGCATTTCAGTGTATGAGCGTGTATGAAACGCATGGGGTACAATACATATATGTGGTTTCGCCTATAAAACAAGCTCGTTGAATATGCTGATGATGCTACTATTTTTGCAGCCATTCCATTTCTTAAATGTATATCCGGGGTTTCTGAATCCCTTAATAGAGATCTAGCTAAAATTAGTGCATGGTGAAAATCATGGGCCATGAACTTGAACCCTAATAGAACTCAAAATATGATTGGAAGTAGGTCAAGAACTGTTGCTCTTCAGCATCCAGATTTCTGCATGATAATGTTTCTTTAACTGTATACAACTACTTTAGGTGAAATTCTTGATTGCAAATTTACTTTTGAGTAACATATTCAGTCTGTTTCTTCTTCAATTACTAAAAAATAATATCATGGAGAGTCTTTTAAGATTTTTGGTTATCAATCTCCTGGGGAAATGTTTAATTCTTTCATTCTATCGAGATTACTGCATTGATAATGTTTCTTCAACTGTATACAACTACTTTAGGTGTGATTCTTGATCGCAAATTTACTTTTGAGGAAACATTCGTTCTGTTTTTTCTTCAATTACTAAAAAATTTCATTCATTAAGAGTTAAGATTTTTGGTTACCAATCTCTCCTGGGGAAATGTTTAATTATTTCATTTTATCTTGTTTCAAATATCGTTCTCCTGTCTAGTCTTCAGCTGCTGACTCTAATCTTAATTTGTTGGGCAAAAACTTACTGTCTACTGATTTTTTTATTCTTAATCTGGATATTAATCTCTGGCATCGTCTTTTAGTTAGTTCTTTATGTACGTTACATAAGATTTTTCATAATTCTGACCATCCTTTGCATTTAGATCCCTGACTGTACCATTTTGTATGTACCATATTACTAGGTATGGAGTTTATTCTAACAGTCTTGCCTTTTCTATCATAAGGCTCAACACAACACAGTATCCTAGAAGTTTTATTTTTGCTATGAGCAGGTTGTTTTATGATCTTCCTAATCAGTCATTAGAATTACTGGAACTTTTAAAGTTCCAGCTTGCAGCACTAATTTTATGTTGAACCGGTTGATATGTCTCTCCTTATAGTTTATATATAACATATTTTTTAACGTTATTATCCTGCTGATCTCAAGATATTTTATACTTTTTACTAATTACTTCTCATATACAGTTTATTTATATTTTTACTCATTACTCCTCATAAATATAGTTTATATGTTTCCTTATTTCCTTTCCTCACTATGGCTTATAGCAATCTGCTTCTCCAACTACGGTCGTATCATTGCTATAGATAATAATAATAATAATAATAATAATAATAATAATAATAATAATAATAATAATAATAATAATGTCCTCGAGTTACTCATCATACTCAAAAGTCGTTTCCCCGTTTCATGCAAAATTACGCTGCAACTTAGACATCTTTATAGCATTTATTAATTTAGTACGAACTTTGTAGCCTCAGTTTTTCGTTTTTGACGTGTTTTCTTCTTCAGCTCTTACGTCCACTTCCTTCGGAGATTCCTAAAGGCATCCTGGGATTCAGTGAATTATAGATTATAGTATAATGGGAACACTAAATGAAAAATGAAAGTGACGTCTTAGGATGCGGAAATATGATCTCAGAATTGATACCGATCGTTTAACACTACTTAAGCCACCAATAGTAATTAATTGTATTTCTATTAGTATTCTAACCGAAATTGAACGTATAAAAAAAGAACGAAGGCTTCACGTCTGTAACTATTAAAGCCTTGATTTTTCATTTAGAAGATCTGATTTGCTCTGTTTTGTAATGTGTCTCGGTTTATTTATCTGGAATTTCTCTTTGATCTCGCGCTTATGGGAGTCTTATCTTATGTAAGAGTGATTTTCCTATTTCTCTGCGTATCTTGAAAAATATCCCTAATCTGAATGAGCGAATGGAAATATGCTATTTCTTACTCATCAAACATTTATTCATTTATTTCAAAATTAGGTTATTGATTTTCCAGAGTGCTGATATAAATTCATTGGTTTTTTTTTCTAGAGTAAGTTTGCCGTTAAATTTTTTATTTTATTTTTTTTTTCAAAAAATTTACAATGTTGTTCATTTAAATTTGTAAGCTGGTGACTTCAACAATACAGCTGATCATCTTATCATTATT
>NC_090729.1:166044780-166047280 GCF_036898095.1 Palaemon carinicauda | reverse complement strand
TCGAATTTTTAAATAATTGAATCAAAAAGTAGTTGTAATATCTGTTGTTCCTCAGGGTAACGTTCTTAACCCATTGCTTTTCATACTATATATGCATATGTAGTTTGACCTATAAAACAAGCTCATTGCATCAATTCCATTTCTTGAATGTAGATGTGGGGTTGCTGAATCCTTTAAAGGAGATCTAGCAAAATTTAGTTCGGGTGCAAATTATGGGGCATGAAGTTGAATCGTAACAAAACTCAAAGTATGATTGTAAGTCGGTCAGGGACAATGGCTCTTCAACATCAGATCTATACATGGAAAATGTTTCCTTAAATATATAAATCGCTTTAAAATGTCAGGTGTGACTCTTGATGGCAAATTTACCTGTGAGAAACACATTCGATGTGTTTCTTCTTTAATTACCCCAAAAAATTGGTTTATTAAGAAAGTCTTTTAAGATTTTTGGTTAACAATTTATCCTGGAGAAATTTTTTTATCATTTCATTCTATCTTGTTTCAAGTATTTTTTTCCTGTCTGGTCTTCAGGAATCTCACCTTAATTTTTTGGGCAAAAACTTGCGGTCTATTGAATTTATCTTTCCTGATATTTAAAGATATGCGCACAGACGCGTTTCCAAGTGTACCTCATGGGGCACTTCCTCTCACCAGGGCATGACTACTCCCGCTCCCCCTACCCAAGGAATGGGGAGAGATCTAGTAGTCAGTTGTTTAGCAATGCCGATCAGCGTGACAGGAAAGATATATATATATATATATATATATATATATATATATATATATATATATATATATATATATATATATATATATATATATATATATATATATATATAGTCAGACCATTGCTCTTCATTATATAGCGGAGATGATATTAATATGTAAATATTATCAATATATATATATATATATATATATATATATATATATATATATATATATATATATATATTTATATGTATGTATATATATATGTGTGTCCATGTGTGTTTACAGTTTATATATGTGTATGTATGTGCGTCAATAGATAGGTACCTTTGTGTATTCTATCTTACGTATAAAAGCATCCTCTAATTGGATGCATCTTGTTACGCTTGTTAATGGGATTAAGTAATTGCAAAACCAAAGCGCAAAATAAAAAAAAAATTGAAAACAAAAGCTGTCTGGCAAGACACTTTTGCGTTTTGTAAACGATTTTCAGTATTATTGAATCTCAATATCCGAGAACTTCACGTTCTTGGTGACGTTTCTCTTCCCTTTCTTTCCGTCCTCTTGATTTCGTCTTCCAAAGGTTCCAAGTTTTTTTTTTTTTTTTTTTTTTTTTTTTTTTTTAGGAGGAAGTAGGAAAGAAAATGAAACTGTTTCAAAAATTTTTGATATGGATTAACGGACAAAAGACACCATAAGTGATTTTTAGGGTTACGTTGTTTTGATGGTTAATTTTTCCCCCTTTTTATTGATTCATTTTTTTTTTTTTTTTGTACTGAGTAAATTGTTTGATATTGTTTCAATCTACTAATGGTATTAGGAAAATAGTGGAAAACGATCAAAATAATTCTCGTAGTTTGATAATCTAGAAAGGAGTTATCGGTTGAATAATCTAGTCTCTAATCTTTGGAAATCTAGAAATTTTTTATCGATTGAATATTCTAAACTATGATTGTGTATATTTTTCAATCAATATAGGCTACTCACCACTCTTTGAAAAACTATTTCCCGCAGTACCTCTGCAGATTCAGATCGATTTATTGCACCACACGTGATTTCTGAAATTTATTTCCCAAAGAAAATCATGAGGGCTTATTTTGTTATGTTTCTGAATCTGACTAGAGTCGCAGCAGAGGTTTGGGGTGAAATAAGCCCCACCCCCTGATGACATGGGAGACTACGTAATTGGCTGAGACGTCATCAGGGGTGTGGCTTATTTCGCCCGGAATCTTTGCGGCTACTATAGGAACTTTTATTCATCGCTTTACTTATCCTTGGGATTTATGTGCCAGCCACTGCAGGGATTTCTTACTGTTTGTGCATTGATATTTTACACAGCAAAACCTATAACATCAGTATTACTCTGAAGATGTGGGATTGACTCGTAAGGAAGAGCCAAATTTTCAGTTAGAATTTTTCTCTCTCTCTTTCTTTATTGACAAATCTATGTACTGATATATATATATATATATATATATATATATATATATATATATATATATATATATATATATATATATATATATATATATTATACTCTGAAGATGTGGGATTGACTCGTAAGGAAGAGCCAAATTTTCAGTTAGAATTTTTCTCTCTCTTTCTTTATTGACAAATCTATGTACTGATATATATATATATAATATATATATATATATATATATATATATATATATATATATATATATATATATATATATATATATAAAGGATGTTTTCTGTAAATGATAAGTATACTTATGTATGTATATATTTATAGTTAATTGTATGTAGACAAATACAAACACAC
>NC_090729.1:165939780-166039780 GCF_036898095.1 Palaemon carinicauda | reverse complement strand
GCCTAGAAAATAAGGTCGTTGCATAGGCAGACGATGCTATTCTTTTTGCACAAGTTCCTTCTCCTGAATGTAGACTTGTGGTTGCTGAATCCCTCAGTAGACATGTTAGTGTATTGTGCAAATAATGTGTATGAAATTGAACCCCACCTAAACTCAAAGTATGACTATAATGAGGTCAAGGACAGTGGCTCCTTAAAATCGAGATCATTGCATTGACAATATTTTTTTGTAATTTTATATAACTCATTTGAAATTCTAGGTGAGATTCTTGATTGCAAATTTACTTTTGAGAAATACATTAGATCTGTTACTTCTTTAATTTCCTAAAATATTGGCTCATTGAGAAAGTCTTTTAAGATTTTTCGTGATCAATCTATTCTGAAGAAATGTTTTAATTCTTTCACTCTACAGTACCTTGTTTCGAGTATTGTTCCCCTTTCTGGTCTTCAGCCGCCGACTCTTATCTCAATTTGTTGGACAAAAACTTGCATCCTATTAAATTCCTAATTCCTTATCTCGATATTGATCTGTCACCGACGTTCAGTTAGTTCTTTGAATGTGTTTCATAAGATTATTCATATTTCTGACCATTATTTGTATTGAGATCTTCCCAGACTGCACCATCCTGTATATAGTACCAGGTATGCAGTTAATTCTAACAGAATTGCCTTCTCCATCATGAGGCTCAATACTACACTGAAGTTTTATTCCAGCTATGACCAGATTGGGGAATAGTCATCCTAATCTGGCAGTGGAGTCAGAGGAATTTCAGAAGTTCAAATTTGTTGTAAATCTTAATTCTACCATATTTCATAAAGTTTTTATTGATCTTAAAATATTTCATATTTTTCATTCATCACTTTTCATTCATAGTTTATTTGTTATTTCCTTATTTTCTTTCCTCACTGGGCTGCTTTCCCCGTTGGAGCCCTTAGGTTAGTATCATTCCTTTTCCAACGAGCGTTGTATCTTGGTGTGTATATATATATATATATATATATATATATATATATATATATATATATATATATATATATATATATATGTGTGTGTGTGTGTGTGTGTGTGTATATATATATATATATATATATATATATATATATATATATATATATATATATATAGAGAGAGAGAGAGAGAGAGAGAGAGAGAGAGAGAGAGAGAGAGAGAGAGAGAGAGAGAGAGAGATTGTCGGTCATACTAAGCTCTCGCCGTCCCTCGGATAGGGGGTAGAGTAGTCATACCCTGGCGAGAGGGGGTTGCGTGTGTGTGGAATTGTGCATATCTATCTAAATATTTAGCCGTCATTTTTGACCGGTCGCTAACACTATTGATATTAATAAAAAGATAAACTTCGTTCATCACAAAACACCTTACATTCGTAAAAATAAAACGAAAATGGAAAGATTCCTAAAAAATGGAGTAATTTTTAAGCCATCCTTTAAGATAAAGAGGGAAATAAAGGTGTCTGGTCTCAGTTCCAGTTTCATCAGAATAGATGCTCACCAGAACATCAGCCGGGCAAGCACAGCCCCCCACTGTGGTGCCCAACCACAGCAGTGGCCTCCCCAGTAAACATCTTAAACTCACGGTCCCGGGCTGGGATCGATCTGGCGCTATGCGAATGCTTTGCGAACGCTTTACCACTATACTAACCAGGAGGCTAATGCAATAAGGAAAATTCTGAAGAAGCAATGAGAATGAAAGACTTACTGTCTTAGCCACGCCCACTGTCCAGCACCCAGCTGAAGTTCCTTCTCTGATGCCATCAACGGTGTCATCCACTTTCACAACGCTCTCCACGGGTGATACCACCATCCGGATAGCGTTTAGCCATACCTGTAAACAAATCACCATTATTATCATTATTATTCTCTTTTATGGAAAATGGTACACTTTCTCATGATACAGAAAACTTTTTACATATGATATTTAGGTAACTTAATTTATCCCTCTCTGTTAGATTAATTCTTAAAGGTATAGGTAAAAAGTAATGGTATATGTTATTATTATTATTATTATTATTATTATTATTATTATTATTATTATTATTATTATTATTATTTTCATACTCGTGCCCATTGCATAAGGTCGCTATATATATATATATATATATATATATATATATATATATATATATATATATATATATATATATATATATATATATATATATATTTATATATATATATATATATATATATATATATATGTATATATATATACATATATATATATATATATATATATATATATATATATATATATATATATATATATATATATATATATATATATAGGCTATATCAAAATTAAACAGAACTTAACAGTTTGTTTGCCTCTAGCTCTTGTCTAGTGCCTAGCAAAAGCGAACTAATTCTGGTCTTAATAATTCTTTAGTTTTATCATATGATATTGATAAAATGCATCAGACAAGTGGGCGGGGCTGATCCCTTTTATAGAAAACAAAATCGCTTTACTCTTTAAAGCAGCCGCAATATGTGATATGATTTTTGGTCGGCTCAAGCAACTGCAAAATTAACGTGGCAGTGTTATATGTATGGTATACATCATAATGACATTCTATTTTCTATACTTGTAGTATTCTATATAGAATGCGTGAATGCTATAGCAAAATCTATCTATTTAGAATGTATGCATACCATAGTCTAATTCCTCTACCTAAAATTAATACATGCCATAGAATTATCCTTATATTTAGAATGGATCCATAACATAGTATCCATATTTTTTTCTATTTTTGTCGTTTATGAATCGTTTGATCTAAGTAGAAATACTTCGAATTATGCAGCTTTAATTTCCTCAGTTGTCTTAAGTTGCCACTAAATAAATAATCCAAGGACTAATTAGATAAATTAAGTCAAATAAAATATTAAGGCTATCCCTGATTGCATAAGGTATGGCACAGAAGTAATTAAGGTTATAAATTACATAAATGTTAACATATGTTTCGAAACCTTTAAATCGTTTTAGTAATTTAAAAACCGTAGCTTTTCAAATGTTGAGCCCACACTATATTTCTGATGTTGGTATATTTGCCTTATATAACGTCTTTCATACGAAGAGTAAGGTTTATTATCATTATTATTATTATTATTATTATTATTATTATTATTATTATTATTATGTATCTATCTTTCATAGTGGGGGAGGGTGTTGTTTGCTGCCCTTTATCAACTGACCTTCTTCATCTTTCCCATCATTATCAACTGACCAACACAACGCAAATGCTGACGTTACCTGAGGTACAATGAAGTTCACTTATGCAGAGCACTGTACGGTACTTAAAAAGCTCAGTCATCAGTGGATACATGAAATCCCTTTCTTTAAACCAATTTCTCAAAGAGAGAGAGAGAGAGAGAGAGAGAGAGAGAGAGAGAGAGAGAGAGAGAGAGAGAGAGAGAGAGAGAGCTAACCATATAGGGCATGGGCCTTGCAGCTGGTACTTCGTCGGCTGTGACATAGACATCCGGGGCATAGCCTTGTTCTTCAGCCAAGGGCTTCAGTCTGTCGACGATGTCCGATGGGTATCCAGTGCAGGAACCAATTTTGAGGCCCATTTTCCTGAGCTCTTTGATACACTCGACTGTACCTGTAAGATGGACAAATATATGAGCTTATTTTATACAAAGATGCATTTTCAATTTTTCCGTGACATTTTTTTTTTTTTTTTTTTTTTGATAGAGTGTTGAGGTATTTAGAATTTTTGTACTGGATCAAGGGACACTAACTTCTTTGTAATTTTTCATCACAACTGTGGTATGATGTCCCGGTATAGTTTATAATTCAGCTGTGTAAAAGATAATTATATTCGTTATTACTTTGATACATTCTTTAAATTGGGGCATTGCGATCTTTTTCTCTTGTCAACAATATCAACGCTTATTTTTAATTCACAAATTGTCAGTCTTTTATATCTGAGCTGTATTACACACGACAGCATTTCCTTAATTCAAAGGTATATCTTGACTATATTAGCACTATAGTTTGTTTAATATAAAGAGTGCTTTTCAATCCACCACAACCAGTTAAAGGGAACATACATTTTAAAACACAAAAAGAATAATACTCTGCAATGTGCCTTCCTTCATTACCAGCCTTCTATTTAGTGACTTGTTAGGGGCTGACTCTTCAACGAAAGTCATAAAAGCAACGCCCAGTCACACATAACAACACTAAAATAACACAGTAAATAGAAAAAAATAAAAGAACACATATAAAGCAAAGGCAAAGAGAAGCTTACGGGACCAAGGATTATCATAACATCATTGAATTCATCCCCTTGACTTCAATAACCATAAGGGCATGGGACCTTCTCTCTCTCTCTCTCTCTCTCTCTCTCTCTCTCTCTCTCTCTCTCTCTCTCTCTCTCTCTCTCTCTCTCTCTCTCTCTCGTACCTTCAATGAGTGTGGAGTGCTTTTCCAGGGCCTCTATATTCTTTGGGACAAATTTGGAGTAGAGCCGGTCAATATCTGCTTCCGTTGGCGGGCGACCCTTGGCTTTTAACCATCTCGACCTAACGCTGTCCATGTCCAGCATTTTAACAATGTGGGCCTGTGGGAGACAAAGCACTTGGTAGATAATGCAAAAAATAAGAGAAATAAAAAAGTTGTACACAATAATAGAAGCTAATGTAAGCACCTAATACAGTACAAAATAGTTGCAAATTTTATCTATTTCTTTGGACGTTTGACCTGCAGGATTAGAAAAATTTTGTTTGTAATACACACACACACACACACACACACACATACATATATATATATATATATATATATATATATATATATATATATATATATATATATATATATATATATATATATATATATATATATATATATATATGTGTGTGTGTGTGTGTGTGTGTGTGTGTGTGTGTGTGTTTTGTGAGTTCGCGTGCGTGTGGCTGGAGAGAGAGAGAGAGAGAGAGAGAGAGAGAGAGAGAGAGAGAGAGAGAGAGAGAGAGAGAGAGAGAGAGAGAGAGCATAGTTTGGCTATAAAGCCCTATTGGAGTAGTAATGCTATTTTCTATCGCAAGTTTTCTTTTAACTATCAATTAACTAAAATTCCTATGGAAGATTGAACATGAATATAATTTAAAACTGTTTCCTCGCAAACAAATATCATGTTTAAGGAAGGATTTTCATTCCCAAAATGGAAAAACATCTATTCCCCCCTCCTTTTTTTAATAAAAAAGAGAATTAAAAGTGTCTCCATGCATTTTAATGAAACTTTCCATTCTTGAAAATAATATAAGAAAAAAACCCAGTTCAAAAGTAGTCATTTTCCTCTTAATACACAAAGGTTTGGAAAATAACGGTTGCATCGACGGAAACTTTGAATGAGAGAATTCATAGCCTCGTTTGTTTATTCCTTATTCATAATCCGAAATAACATTAGCTTCTATTTACAGGAGGTGTTTTACCCTTCTATTCCTTCAGTTGCACGTTAAAAAAAATATTCTCATGCGTCCCTATATAGTAAAGAGAAAGTGTATGTTGAGATACTACCGTTATAGAGGTATGGGGTCCTTTGACTGGCCAGACAGTGTTACATTGGATACTTCTCTCTGGTTATGGTTAATTTTCCCTTTGCCTACGCATACACCGAATGGTCTCGCCTATTCTTTACATAGTCAGTCTCCTCTGTCCTCATACACCTGACAACACTGAGATTACCAAATAATTCTTCTTCTCTCATGGGGTTAACTGCTACACTGTAATTGTTCAGTAGCTACTTTCCTCATGGTAAGGGTAGAAGAGACTCTTTAGCTATGGTAAGCAGCTCTTCTAGGAGAAGGACACTACAAAATCAAACCATTGTTTTGTAGTCTTGGGTAGTGCCATAGCCTCTGTACAATGGTGTTACACTGTCTTGGGTTAAAGTTTTCTTGCTTGAGAGTACACTCAGGGACACTATTCTATTGCATTTCTCTTCCTCTTGTTATGTTAAAGTTTTTATTGTTGATAGAGTAAATATTTATTTCTATGTTGTTACTGTTCTTAAAATATTTTATTTTCCTTGCTTCCTTTCCTCACTGGGCTATTTTATCGGTCGGAGCCCCTGGGCTTATAGCATCCTGCTTTTACAACCAGAGTTGTAGTTTAGCAAGTAATAATAATAATAATAATTATAATAATAATAATAATACTATATATATATATATATATATATATATATATATATATATATATATATATATATATATATATATATATATATTCTTCCCTGTCACACTGAGTGGCAGGGGATGTGAATGTAGTCATACCCTGGTGAGATGGGTTACTCGGAGAGGTACATTCGGAAACCACAATCTCCCACAAATTGCCGAACCAATGGGTTGTAATGAAGAAAGGTGGAGGGGTGGAAAGGGTTGAGTCTGTGTGTACGTGTGTGTGCATATCTATCTAAATATTTAGTTGTCATTTTTGACGGTTAGCGTACATTAGTAAATATAGCAATAGATGATTATATCGCTGCAGGTTGTTGTTTTAATTACGAATCAAAGGAAATGTTCATATTAATTTTTAGATAAAAGCGGAAAACATTTTTCAATGATATTACTTTCTCATTTGATAGCAAATTATTTAGGGCTTAGGGTTTAGAAAAAATCAAATACCGATTTATACTACTCTCTCTTGATATTACACTAGCAACTAACTATTTATTTTACCTTCATATTTAATCAAAATCCACTAGTTTAGGCGATCACAAAGAGATGCCTTAAAGATGAAACTGCTGTGAACATGAAGCAATGCTAGAAAACTAATTTATATGGAGAACGGACGTTGGAGGACGGGATTTACGCCAGAAAGTGTACAAGACTTAAAAGGCTAGGACTGAAAATACATAAGACAGAGGGAAAGATATAGAATGTGCACAGTTTAGAGGAGGACAGGAAGGCACGTAGAAAGTGTGCAAGAAAGGCTTAAAGGTTACTCATGAATGGCAGAGGAAAGGGACAGTGACAGTGCCCTAGCTAGCAGGACAATGCCCTAGAAACTGACCATATACCCATGTGATCAGCGCCCAAGCCCTTTTTCCACCCAAGCTAGCCACGGAGGGCCAGGTAATGACTACTGATGACGCAGCAAGTAGACCTATATGCAACCCCCCCCCCCACTTCCTTAGCTCTCAAAGATGATAACGTTGCAAACATTGCACAAAACTGTCGAGTTTGAGCGGGACTCTATCTCCAGCAGAACGCCAGGCAAGGACGTTTTTAGTGGGCCACCACAACCCCAAAGTAATAAAGTGCACAAAACAAAAGATGATAGAAATAACTGGATTTACGTCTAATCCCGTATGTGAAAAAATCACGCAAGAATATATTGATGATAAATAGGAGTTTACGACATCTCTTAATCGGGTGTCATTGCTGACAAAAGAAAAAAAAAAGAAAAAAAAAAAAGAACTTTACTCAGTGATAATTGGTCTTGTGATTTTGTGGTTACCAGATGAACTTTGGAGTTATCCATTGATTAAAAGATATAATAATCAGTGATTGTAATGTTCTCTAATGCCTTCATGTGTATGTTAACGGCATTAAAATTCACTATAGTACGCTATGATACTTTGACAACAAAATAGCTATTGTAACTGAAGCTACAAATGTACTAACTAAGTCAGGTTCAGCAACACGAGGTTAATCGGTGGAAACAGTTTAAGTTAAAACAGCTTATAATGCAACGGTTCTTGCTCATTGAGCATTCTGTAACTGGATCGAGCAAAGTCAGAAAGCTATAAAAAAGATCATGTTTTTACCCCTAAATAAAGCTGTTATTTGAAACTATTTCATGTTGAACCAGGTTTATGCTTGTACAGGATCTGGCTCTTTGAGCAGTTCGTGATTGGAACAATCTTTAGTTGAGAAGGAGGTTTTGTCTGATGAAATTAAAGCACAATCAAAATTAACATGGTATCGTAAGCCACTCTAAGAAAAATTAGCTGCTCAACAACAATAACAAAAGTAAGAAAAAAGTTAACTCACCCTTTTATGCATGCCCATAGGACCCCTCGCTTCGTCGATGGTCACGGGGACCCCCTCCTCTTCGAAGATGGACATGAAGGCCCCAGCAGGAGAAAACACCCCACAGTCAATGACAGTCCCTGCGTTGAAAACATGATTTCTTTCACTTCAATTAGATCACTAAACATCAGTCATCCATATGTTGGTGAAAGGATTTCCCCTAATGACAATTATACCAATAGTTATTTAAAAAAGTAGGCTATTTGATTTTTTTTAAATATCAGTCTTCTAATTGCAAATTCAAAGTCACCAACATTAATAGAAATGAACATTACACAAACTGTTGTAATGCTTTTAAGACAAAATAATTTCATTATGTTTTGAAAATTAAATGTACCATGTGCGCGTGATCGCACTCATACACACTTGAGTATTTGTCTTTATATATATACAGTATATATATATATATATATATATATATATATATATATCTGTATGTATATATGTGTGTATGCATATACATATATCTGTATAGCCTATACATGTATATACATATACTATATATATATATATATATATATATATATATATATATATATATGTGTGTGTGTGTGTGTGTGTGTGTGTGTTTAAGCGTTTAATATATATATATATATATATATATATATATATATGTGTGTGTGTGTGTGTGTGAGAGAGAGAGAGAGAGAGAGTGTTTAAGCATTTAAGTGTTTAAAACAGACTAAAACTTGTCTTGGGAATCCTACCGGCCCAGTCCAGCACGACTGCCTTGACCGTTCCCAGATATTGTCGGGACATCCGGTAGTCACTCCTGTTATTAATCAGAACATCCCCTGGAAAATATCGAACATATATACAAAAGAAATAAGGAAATGATTCAGCTATAGAAGAAATGTTTGAACATAGTTATGGTTCTTCCAAGAAAAAACATATTGAAGACAATGGTAATATCAAATATGGTTAAAACAATGGCGATTATTGTATGATGGCTATAACGTAGATGATTATAATGATGGTTCATATTATATGGTTATTATTAAGATAAAAATAACATATTAGTGAGTTAAATGAAGCCCATCTTTTTTTGTATTGCAATACCTCTCAAAAGTCGTATCACGTTTTATTTTGAAAGATTTAAAGAACTATATACATGTAAATCTTGGAAATAGATGAAAATAAAAAACATGAAGACTGTAGTTTCTAATGTTATGAAATAGAAATTAAAATAAAAACTTGAGGAATAATGAAGGCACTGTATTAGGTGTGTTTAAGAGCAATGAAAACATGAAATTGTGTTTCGCTAGGTTTACAGTCTCATAGCATCAAGATGATTCTTCGTGGGCCTACTCTGTTTTGTTACTTTAATTATTGGAAATCATACTTTTGATCTTTCTCTTTTGGAAGGAGGGAAGATGTAGGCCAACTGCTTAAACAGAATAAACGAAAACAAGATTGATTGGATAAAAGTAACGGTAATTGCTGGAAGGTTTGTTTGAAAACACGCATTAATATTATGGATGTTAGTTAGAATGTATAAGGCGACTGCATAAATGTTCACGTGCAAGTACAAGACAATTATGACAATATTTGACGTGGACATAAATGAGGTTGTGTCAATGTTCGTGGGAAACGGACACAGGAGTGAGTGCAGGTCTTATTCAATTCCACTAGTTTATGTCACTAGACACAAGTTCTTCCTTAATTCACCGAATGACATATTTTTTTTTTAAACCACAATGAATTGAAGAACAAATCTCCAAAACAGAAATTTAAAGTACAATAAACACTAGACTTGTTTATTACTCTACTAGATTTTTAATGGATATTATCCAACTCAGCAAATATAATTAAGACAATACAGTAAATATGTAATTCTAATGCGGATAAGAAACACAAAAGTATGGGCACATATCATTATTATTGCTAAGCTACAACCCTAGTTGGAAAAGCAGGATGCTATAAGCCCAGGGCCCCAACAGGGAAAGTAGCCCAGTGAGGATAGGAAACGGGAAGATAAAACATTTTAAGATCATTAATAGCATCACTACTAATTTTATTGTTTATACGGGAATCCAAGGCTTTTTAATGAAGCATAAAATATACCTGCTCCCCTACTGTATAAATGGAAGCTCTGAAATATAATTCAACTTTGTGAAATTATGATGAAACGTTATATGCTTTGATGAAGAAATGACATCTGAAATAAGCAAAATGCTCACCTTGCATGGTAGACAACGGCATCTTAACGATTCTGTAGAAATAAGATTACTTATGCAGAAACGACTGAAACTAGCAGAAACAGATGCCAGATACTTATACCAAGCCCAGACAAGCGGTTCACTGCAGTGAGTCTGAAGAGTAATGCTTTACCAAGTCTGGAACAACTTACAATCTCCCGTATTTCTTCGTTTGTAAGTAATGAAAGTCACGTTCAAGGTTATCTTGGTAATGACAATAACACTTATTCATTATCTCAACTTAGCTGAGTGCCAATGGATATGTACTTCGTTATCTTTACTCGTCAGAAACTCAAACGGGAATATATATTTGTCAGAGTATAAGAGGTGATTCCATTATAATTTTTCAAAAGCAAAATGTAACCAGACTAATAGGTCAAAATTGACTCTTACAAATATGGTCCGAATAAATTCGGAAAGAAATGATATAAAATCTTAAGTAAAAAAAAAAAAAAATAGGTACGATATAAAACTGAGTTATGTAAAAATGGTAAATCAATCTATTAAACCTGTGCTTCGTAAAAACGTTAAAATCTTAAAAACACAGAAACTCTCAGAATCTATGTCAGACATAACTTTCTGACCAAAATAATAAATTTCTTTGTTGTTTAAAGACTGAATTCGTATAAAATACATTTTATGGTATACCAGGATGAGTCAGTGTGAAATTAAAGTAGCGACGTACTCATTAATATTATCAGATCAGAGATAAAATCTGGTTAAAAGTGCAATGTTTTCATATTTCTATGTACTTATCATCATGGCGAAAAAAAAATTCAATAAACACTTACTTACCTTTAAAACGATTAATGATAAGATAAATGTTATAGTAACAAAGTTTCATATATCAGAGAATGATAATCAAAAGGATGTTTTTAGATTTCAGTTATAGAGATGTTATTCCAGTTTCTGTCTTGGGGTCCATAGGGACATATTTCAAGAATGCATAATATGATAGGCTTATTTTTCGGGAGGATTGTCAACACAAAGTTATTCCTTAGCATAGTTTTCTCTCCTCGTATTGAATATTTAAAATTATGCACACATACACACATTATATAATATATAATGCATGTATGTATATGAGTGCATGCGTGTTTGTGTGTATTAAATTTACAGGGTATGTACTTTCCCATAACTCAGAATTTTGCAGGTAACAAATATCTCTATCATCATCTTATCAATCATAATAACACTATTTTTTCTAATAAATGCTGTCAAGTGATTTATTTTTTTTTTCCATGAGAGATAAAATCTCACTCGCCTCACAACTTGCCGGTTAGTGAAAATTAGGCTTTATATCAAGTCATCAACTTGAATTTAGTATGATAAAAGATTGGTCTGCCGAGCTTTATGAAAAAGTCTTGACGTCGAATTTCTATACATACATACATACTTACATACATATATGTACATATATCCATATATCCACACACACATTTATATATATATATATACGTATATATATATATATATATATATATATATATATATATATATATATATATATATATGTATGTATGTATATATATGTATATATATATATATATGTGTGTGTGTGTGTGTGTATATATATATATATATATATATATATATATATATATATGCATATATATAAATATATATAGGCTATATATATGTATATATACATATATATACACAGTATATATATATATATATATATATATATATATATATATATATATATATATATATATATATACATACATACATACATACATACATACACATACATAGTATATATCCCTTTCTGACTGGGATACCTTAACATGATGAAAGGGTTAGCGCATCGCCATGACCAGCAAAGATTAACTTGCTAGGACCACCCATACTAGGTTGGATTGCTGTGAGCGATCGTACGAAAATCTCCCACCATCACCAATCAGCACTGGCAAGCGTGGTGATGAAAACTTGCCAAACCCCAGATATGAATTAACATGTCTAAGGCCTTAACATGTCTGAGGCCTTTGTCCTGCAGTGGACTGAAAACGGCTGTATTTCTTGTTGTATATATAGACCTACATAATATCTTATCCATGAACATGCACTTGTATAAATCTTATTCGCGAGCACACTCGTGCGCGCGCGCGTGAGAGAGAGAGAGAGAGAGAGAGAGAGAGAGAGAGAGAGAGAGAGAGAGAGAGAGAGAGAGAGAGAGAGAGAGAGTTACTAAAACAAATTAATCAGTTTTCAGACTGAAAGACAAGCATTACCAAGAACTAATTTTTGGGGTAGAATAAATTATCTGAATTCTTGCTACACCGGTGTAAAATAAGCCTTTACTCTAAGCGACGATAAAGGATATACAACATGCCAGCTGATGTTACTGTATTTAAAATTTTGCTAGTATATATAGGAATATCATATATATATATATATATATATATATATATATATATATATATATATATATATATATATATATATATATATATATAATTGTTTTTTATGAAAATCACAAGAAGACTATTTATTTAATGTTCAAAGATGAATATTTACGGAATATTTGTTGAAAAAATGCATTTCTTGATATTAGTTATCAAGAAATGCAACATTTCCTAATAAAGACTAGCAATTATTTGGCAGGATATCAAGCAATGTTTCCCCCCTTTTCTGTAGGAGCCGGGCTCATGTGGTGGAGGTAGGCCGAAAACGTTAATCCCTCGATTCCTAAAAACTATTGTGAAATGAAGTTGCAAGCTTCAAAGCCTCCTTTGCCTAGGGCATGATCCAAAGCAATCATCCACTAATTCACCGTTTTTGTCATTTGAGGTACAGTTGGACGCAGGAATTTCTGGCACACTACGTTCTGAATAAATGCACCTTATCACACCCTTACTGCACACAGAGTTCCTGTGTATATCCCCGACCCACCACCTTTGCCATTTCTCTCCACTGAAGATATTTAGTTACTAACCGTCCAGTGTGACAAGGTGTACCAGGGACTCCTGTTTCCGACTGTACAATGGGCTATTAAAAAAAAAAAAAACCCACCCTGTGAACCTCACCACCCCATTGAAGAAGGTTGGCGGGGAGGGGTCATGTGTTAGCCTTCAATTTTAAGCTAGTGTTTGGGGGTGAAGTTACCAGCATCGTGCTCTTATCTAACCGTATCTTTTCTGAAGTCGATTAACTGGTCGATGCGCATTTAAGTGCCCGTGCTCAAAGAAGATAATGGGTTTTAATGAAAGAATAAACAGGAGAAGGTGGAAATATATAGAAAGCAGCGCAAATCAGAAATCATACATTCATTTGATATAAACAAAACATAAGCAACAACACAAGGGAGACCAGCAAAAAACAGGCGTCATTATGTGTGTATAGTATATATATATCAGATGTACAAGGAAATACTTTTTCACTTATTCTTTTCTTTATCACTAAAGTTTATTTTATTACTGAATAAGAGCACAAAGACTATATTATGGGTGCATAATCCATTTCTATTACTATACATATATCGTAATACCCTATAGAATTTTAATACCTTCTGTTTTTGTTTTTATTATTATTATTATTATTATGATGATGATGATGATGATGATGATGATTATTATTATTATCATCATCATCATCAAGGGGATGGAGATTACCACCTGACAATGAGTCAAACTTGTCTCCTACAGAGCTGGCACGAATAGATACGGGAGATAAATCATATATGTTATATCTCATTGATAAGAAAATTTACGTTAGAAATTAAAACCTAGAATAATCAGTTTTTTTTATATATATATTAAACCCGTCTTTCTTTTAAAAATTTGAAATAGTTAAAACAGAATCAGATAAAATATCACCCAAATTCTCTGATCAGAACATGAATCTCTGTGTTTTAAAAGTAGTGCATTCATAAAATATATGTGTGATGGTTAAAAGAGTGCCACACTCACTGCACTTGGGTAATTACAAGGTCGGTGGTGGTCTATAGTGGGTATAAAGTGAACGAAACTGGATAAAT
Source organism: Palaemon carinicauda (assembly GCF_036898095.1). NCBI lineage: Eukaryota > Metazoa > Arthropoda > Malacostraca > Decapoda > Palaemonidae > Palaemon > Palaemon carinicauda. The sequence goes on along the minus strand of NC_090729.1, from coordinate 166,025,549 downwards.
GGTTACATAAGATCGGTATCTTGAAGGAGCCTACGGTGATAAGTGTGACTTATCACTAATATTTTTAGGTGTGTGACAAATTATCTAAGCACGATGAGAAAATATAGCATGTATGAAGAATGTTCAAATATATATGTATATGTTTTATAGGGATCCTTTCAAAAGAGTGACATAACAAAAAATTGACAAAAAATAGCCATTAAATGAGATATATCAGAAAAGTGACATATTAGATGAGATTTGCGGGATAATATGATTTTGCTCTTGACAATGATCGCTTGTAGTTTGTCTGATAAGGAGACTTACATATATAAACATAAAGACAGGATTTAAACATAGTCAATAGATATTTAAACCTTTATTTTTGAAATGTAAACGTAGATGAACAAAAACGTTTGTTTACTTCGTCATCATAAAAAATACTTAAAACATTTACTTGCAAAATGCAGAAGTAGATAGAAAAAATTCTTAACATTCACCAACTTCATCGTCATTATAACTATTGCAGTGTAAGTTATGAACAATTCCTTGAATATAATTTAAGGAGACAGCTTTTTTTTTCTCCTTGAAAGTTGTTTCCAGGTTCCTCTTTGCTTTCTCCACAACACTGTGACTGTGGGCACACTACTAGAAGAAGCGTAGTAGGTGCAAAGCGCTGTAATCTATAGAAAATTCATTATCATTAGTTACCTCCTACATAGACAGCACAGCTTGCATACTTTTACTTCGAACTCCAAGGGCCTATATAATATATCGGGCAACATCTTTAGTTGGTGTTTCTAGATCCCTAATTCTCTGAAATTGCTTCTAAATGTTCTTGATTCAAACTGTTGGGAGGCTGATTTTTCTTTGAATTTGTTCCGTACACATTTTCCTCGGATAAATACCTCAAGTTAAACGGTGAACTGTAGGCCTACCTCTTGGTCTGTATGATTGCTGTTGGTGTAGAACTAGTAGATTTAGCTTTATCTTTCAGTTCATGTAGAGCTTGTAATGTTTTCTTTCTTCCTGTAATAGGTGCATGATTATGTGAATTTCTCACCGATATCTAGCCACCGTGTAAATTAAAAAGATTAACTCCACGGAGAGTTACTGAACCAGTAACCTTTTGTTGTCACTTTTTTGGAATTTCTATTTTTATTTGTCACTTCTGTTATGTCTCTTTTGTTAGGTCACTCTTTTATTAAAAACCCGTTATATATTCATTAAACTAAGTATCTTGTCCATTTCAATATAAAAAAAAAATCAATCTATTATGTCATTCAACTCACTTGACTCGTGCAATCTCGTTGAAATAGGATTCTTCTAGGTTTCATTACTCTTATGATCGCAAATCCATAAACAGGTCCTTTTCAAAATGCACATACATTAATATGAGAAGCACAATCTCTAAGAACTGTGTTATTATCATAATTACTGTTAATATTAAAAGTAGGGCTGCAACATAGGGATGCAATAAGTTAAGTGATCCTGTACGAAATACAAAAAGAAAAAAATTTATAAAGTAAAAGTTGAACTGTATAAGAAAATAAGATGCTTTAACAGAAAATATTCCAACAATGATATAAATCGTAATTACCAATACCTAGAAAAAAATTCTAGATGATATTGGGGACGAGATGAAACTGACATCATGGTAAAGAAATAATTCCGTATTACAATATTGTCGGAACAGACACATTTGTTGTGTCGAAATATTACCATCATCACTGTAAATATACTGCTATCATAAAATAAAATTTAGCTTTTTGACAATATAACATAATAAACGGATTTTGAGCGAAGCGAAAAATCTATTTTTGGGTGAGGTAGCCATGTCGTCCTGATGGTATATTTGACTACAGTGTCGTCGTGATGGAAGTTCCTTTGAAGGTAGCTTCCTAGGTATATTTGACTACAGTGATATATCCCAGAGAATTTACCAAAGGTATCCAGAATTCTAACTCCTGGAGCGAATATCCCTTAAAATTTTACAAAGGGATATCGCGTAATATCAGAGGACGTATTCTTGACACGTCTCATGGCTATCTACGCCCCCAATAGAGCTTTCACTTCGAGGGGAAAGAGAGGCAAGAATAAGGAGAGTCTTTCCAGAGACATCGCTCTCGACGCTCCCTACTGCTCTGCAAATAGAAGCGCCAATCCGCCACCGCGAGGCGCCACCAAGTCATTCTTTGTAGCTTTGTAGGTGTTGGAGATACAGTACCATAGGGAGGGATTCATTATCCTTTTGTCCCAAAAGAGGGTGGGTCCATCAGGACGACATGGCTACCTCACCCAAAAATAGATTTTTCGCTTCGCTCAAAATCCGCTTTTTTGGGCTCAGGCCATGTCGTCGTGATGGAAGTGTACCAGAGCATTAATGTATCTGTGGATTTTCAATAGTGCTGTTCATCTCGAGCTAAATCTTTCCTCTTTGGTCTGTAGACCTAAAGACACTTGATGTTACCGTTATACATCAATCAGCTAATCATGAAATATGTCAGTGCTTCCTGCCCCCTACAGGGAAGAGTCTGGGTATACTCGAGGGAAAAACCCGAGGATTGTGAGTTCAAGGAACAATCTAGCAAACAGTTTGTATATTAGTGTCATCATATACGTAAAGCATAGTCTGTACAAGGATGGTATTGGTCTGGGCAGGTTACTGTACCTCCCGGGTCTGTCGATGAAGAGACGGACAGGTTTATATACTGTATGTGTAGGAAACCTTAAACAGTAAAATAAACAGTCTAGTACGACAAGATCTTACCTGTTTGCCTGGAACAATATGAATCTTAGTTCCGATATTTATTTAAATATCAAAAGAGTCAAGGATGCTCTGACTTATACATACACTGAAATATTTGGGGCGAAAGAGACGCAAATATTCGTTCTATTGTTTATTACAAAAATAGAAATCATGGTTGTAATCAATTACAATGTATGCTGAATAATTCTGCATAAAAGCAGAAACAGTAATAACAGGAATAAATAGAGTTTACCTGAAAAGGAAAACATTAGCCACTCTAAGGGAAATATAAAATTTCACTATACATTCTGTTGTTACTAGGAACACTGTGCATATAAGAATGCCTGGCACTTGTGTCAGCTTATTATGCTTAATGTCACCTGTGTAGGGAGAACAGTCTATAGTGTTATCACTTAAACACAAAACTCAACATGATATGCCTTACGAGTCTATCATGTACACCCTTCACTATAAATCCCGAATAGTGCACTGTTCTTCGCAGTAATCAAGCAGCGGGTTTTATTACACTGCCCGCTGCCACCACATGAAATTTAATTTCTTGTAATTGCTTCGCGTAGTGCTTGAAGAAGACCCTCGAGGACTTCCATCCAGTATAAGCACGAAGGCTTTCAAACGACATCGTTTGGAAGAAATTCAGAGCCGAGGCAACTTTTCTCGGATCATGACTTGCGGGTGTACTATCTGGATCTGCTCTGCGAATGAAGTAGGTGATTTTCGCCCTTATCTGTTTCAAGGATAACGTTGAACCGGAAGGTTCTCCCCTAAAAAGCTGACCTCCCTTAAAGTCTGAAGTTCTACGAAGATAGACCTTTAGGCATTCCACTGGGCAGAGGGATGCTTCTTCCTTCAGAGGGCAGATTCTCCAGGGACCCCATCTCTTAGTGGGCAGCTCGTTCTTGGCAAGAAACGTCGGGTCCGGAAAGAGGTTCAGTTCTCCATTGTCTGTGAACTGAATGTGGCCATCATCCCTCGAGAGGGCCACTATTTCGCTAACTCTGGCTCCCGAGGCTAATGCAAATAAGAATATCACCTTCTGAGTCAAGTCTTTCAGCGAGCAATCCTCGTTGTTCAGGGTTGATGCTAAATGAAGAACTTTGTCCAAAGACCATGAAATGGGCTTAGGAGGAGCTGCGGGCCGAAGTTTAGCGCAGGCTTTAGGGATCTTGTAGAAGATTTCATTGGAAAAGTCTACCTGGAAGGCGTAAAGTATTGGTCTGGCCAGGGCGGATTTACATGTAGTAATCGTATTGGCTGCTTAACCTTGTTCATGAAGATGGATGAAGGACAAACAGAAGTCCGTAGAAATCTCCTTAGGTTTCTTCGCCTTGACAAAGGCCACCCATTTCTTCCAGGAAGACTCAAATTGTCTTCTTGTTGACTTTGACTTGTATTCTTCAAGGAAGTTAATACTGTCCCTAGAAATCCCAAACCGTTTCTTGACCGCTAAGGCGAGAAAATCGTGAGATGAAGGTTCTGGGTTTTCACTGATGAAGCTGAGACAGTCAATTTCTGCACTTGCTGAGTCAGAACTGGGTCCGGCAACGGGATCAGTTTCAGGCGTAGTTCCGTTACCAGGGGGAACCAAACGCTATTGGGCCACTTGTGGGCCACTATTGCTGCCGTCCCCCGAAAGGATCTCAGTTTGTCGAGGACTTTCAGCAGAAGGTTGGTTGGAGGGAATAGGTAGATCTTGGACCATCTGTTCCAATCTATGGACATTGCATCCATTGCTTCCGCTAGAGGATCCTCGTACGGGGCTACGTACCGGGGTAGCTTCTTGTTGTCGCTCGTTGCGAAGAGGTCTATCTGCAGTCCTGGGACTTTGCATAAGATGAAGGAGAACGATCTTGCATCTAGGGACTATTCTGACTATCGGTTTGGACCTGGATAGAGCGTCCGCTGTCACATTGCGGAACCCTTGAAGGTGGACTGCTGACAAGTGCCATCTCTTCTTCTCCGCTAGGCGGAGGATGGCTAATATCACTTGATTTATGTGAGGCGATCTCGAGCCCTGTCGGTTTAGGCATCTCATTATGACTTCGCTGTCTAGAACCAGACGGATGTGGATTGAGCAGCGGAGTTTGTTTCTTTAGGGAAAGAAAAACTGCCATGGCTTCCTGGTAATTGATGTGGAAGGTTTTGAAGAGGGGAGACCAGGTTCCTTGGACTTTCCAATGATGAGAGTGACCTCCCCACCCCTCTTTCGAGGCATCCGTGTGAATGGTGACTGACGGTGGAGGTGGTTGTAAGGGAACCTTGTTCTTTAGGTTTTTGGCCTCCGACCATGGCTTGAGTAGGGATTGCAGACGATTTGGTATCGGTCTTTGTAGATCTCTTCGAGCGTTTGATGCGTATTTTCTCCAGACTCCTGATGCATCTTTTAATTGTGCTCTCAATACTGGATCTGTCACTGAGGCGAACTGGAGAGACCCCAACACTCTCTCCTGTTGCCTTCTTGATATCCTTGCGGACCAAAGAAGGCTTCTGACAGATCCTGCTATCTCTTTCCTTTTCTTTGATGGAATGGAAAGGCAGTGCGACTGCAAGTTCTAGTGGACGCCCAGCCACTGAAACTTTTGAGCTGGAGACAGTCGAGATTTTTCCAAGTTGATCTTGAATCCCAAGTGTTCCAGGAACTGGATCACTTCCTTGGAGGCTTGCCTGCACTCTTCCTCAGATGCTGCCCACACCAGCCAGTCGTCCAGGTAGGCTACCACCTGGATTCCCTTTAGGCGTAGTTGATGAATGACTGCATTCGCAAGCTTGGTGAATACCCTTGGAGCTATGTTCAGTCCGAAGGGCATGGCTCTGAGGACATACTGTCTTCTTTGTAGTTTGAATCCCAGGTAGGGGGAAACTTGACGGCAGATCGGAACGTGCCAGTACGCATCCGTCATGTCTATGGAGACAGTGTATGCCCGTTTGGGCAGCAGGGTCCTGATGTGTTGAAGCGTCAGCATTTTGAACTTGTAGTTCACTATGAACTTGTTGAGTGGTGACAAGTCCAGAATTACTCTGAGCTTTTCCGAGTCCTTCTTCGGAACACAAAATAGCCTTCCTTGGAATCTGACAGACTTCACCTTCCTTATAACTTTTTATCAAGAGTTCCTGAACATATTCTTCCAATATGGGGGTTGAATGTTGGAAGAATTGAGGGAAGGTTGGTAGAGTTGAGCTCCAACTCCACCCTAGTCCGTTCTTGATTAGGCTGTGGGCCCAGGGATCGAAGGTCCAACGATCCCGGAAGAAGAAGAGTCTCCCTCCTACCGGTAGCATCTCACTTTGAGTGCTGGGTGGAGGATTTACCTCCTTGGCCACGTCCACCCTTGTTGCCCCTACCTCTGGAGGGGCGTCTGGAGGAACCTCGAAAGGAACCTCGAGACTTCGGCCGAAAGGTCGTAGACTGCCTTTCAAACACTGGGGTGAACACTGGTGACTGAGTTGCCAGTGTTTGGGGTACCAGTTGGAAAGTGGTGGGTGATTGTGCCACCGTCTGGGACACCGTGGCCACAGGAAGCTGTTGCTGTTGCTTAGGTTGAGAGGGCACTTTAGGTCGATTTGGTCTATTCTTCGTCTGGGGACCCTCGTCAGCTGAAGATTTTCTTTTAAAGGACAAGCCCCATTTAGAAAGAAGGTTTCTGTTTTCAGTGGCCGGCTTTGTCCACGACCTCTTTGACCACTTCACTTGGGAAGAGGTCTTTTCCCCAGATGTTAGAAGCTATCAGCTTCCTTGGTTCGTGTCTCACCGCAGCCGAGGCGAACACGAACTCTCTGCAAGACCTTCGGGCTTTAATAAAGTTATACAGGTCTTTTGTTACTGTCGCCAGATGGGCTTTGGCAAAGACCATGTACATGTCCGGGGTATCTGGAATGCTTGCCATTGTCTCCAGACCAGTCTGGAGAGACAAGGAAGCAGCAAGACATTCTTTCGTCTCCTGTTCCCTACGCAGGAGAAAGTCCGACAGCTTAGGGAGGTCTTCGCCGAACTGTCGTCCGGCAATATCTGCCTCCAGCTTCCCAACTGTGAAGGTGTTGTGTACATCCTTCCAGTCCGCATCGTCTGATGGGAAGGCAAGGGAGAAGGGTCTACACTCCTCCAGTGTAGGGCACGGTTTCCCTGCCTCAACTGCCTTTAAGGCTGCCTTGAGCCCTTTGTCCATAAAGGGAAAGGCACGTTTAGGATCAGCAATGAAGGACGGGTGCTTCTTGCTGAGAGCCGGCGCCTTAGAGCTAGTAAAGGCCCTCTCTTTTAAGGTGGTGGTATATAAGGCCTGAGCCTTAGAGAGTTCAAGGACAATAGTTTCCTTCGGCTCTGTTTCCTCTTTGGATGCAGGTTCCATCCTGAGACGGACATAGCAATCCGGGTAGGCCCCTTTGCTGGGCCAGAACTCAATTTCCTCCACCAGGACAGTGCCCAGTTTTTCTGAGAGGAAGATCCTCCCCCCCGACATGGGCATGTGCTCTGCGTACCTCCAGGGGTTAACGTCAGAGAAGGCGGGGAGATCTTTAACGTTTAGCCTCTTTGGGGCCAAACGTGTCGCAACTAGTTGATGCATCTTAGTCCGAAGAGAGGCCTCCTTCTCGGACGATTTCTTTTGGATGTCCTGCACCATGGACAGCAACGAGTGCAACGTACTCGTGATCGAATCTAGTTGGGGTGCAGTGGAGGAGGTCGAAGGCACCGGCTCATTCACTGTGGCCGATGATACCGAAATCGTTTCGGCTTTCTTGGTTTCTGTCTCGGGTGGAACGTCATCCGCCTGATCCAATTCCTCCACTAGGAGATTGTTCTTGGTCTCCTCTGAGACAACTGACATGTTGTCTTCTAGCTGGATGCTCTCTAAGGCATCCGAAACTTCAGATTCTATCGGAATCTGAACCAGGGGAATCTCAGGTTGAGCCTGGGGAATAACTGCATCCGAAGATGCCCTAGGGAAAAGACAAGCCCTCATCTTTTCGTTAGGAAGGTATGGGCCAGAAATGTTCTTCTGGAAACCTCTAACCCATTTACGCAGCATTTCCCTTGCTGCGTCCCTTGACTCGGTGGACTTTTGATCATCAAAAGCCTCTCTTACCAGTTTTTCAAAAACGGTACATACCTGTGGGTCCCAGTACATGAAAGCCCCCTTGGTGACTGCGCAGCGAGCATGGGCCCTGCACATGTCGTGGCCGCAGAAGTTCCTACTGCGGACCCTGCAAAAACTATTCCCGCACTCGGGATGCTCCTCCTGTAAAGAAAGGAAAAGTCTATAAGTATTCGGTGAAATTCTCAAATTTCAGCATACATATAATATTTTATATTAGCTTGGATAAGGTAAGCTATAAATAGGAAAGACACCTACATGTGTCTCCTGTCCAGCCAATTGTTATGACCTCCTCCAATATTGAAAGTAGAATTCTTAAGAATTTTTAGAGGAAGATGATATCCTTTGATATAAAGTGTTTCTTAACACAATCTTCCAGTTTCAATATTGGGGAATAAGGACAATAATGGATCATAACCATTATAGGAAGAGAGAATCACTCTCTTAAATGTGATGGTCTCACAATAGGCTGCCCAAGAAGTACCTTGTAGGTTGGAAAAACTTTGGGCTACAGCACTGACTGTTTGGTAACAAGTTGCCAGTCCTGTCAGGCCTGCCGGCACCTTCCGGCGTCTGCCGGGCAAGCCGGCACATGCCGGCCTATTCTGGGCTATTGAAGGCAATTATTGTCTTCATAAAATTGTGTGATAGACCGCCGGCAACGGCTCTGCCGGCTGCTGGTGGTTCTGCCGGCCGGCGGCGGCGGCTCTGCCGGCCGGCAGCCGAGGATCCTTCCATCAAGGGGACCCGGCGGCAGTCGGCGGCAGATGACCAGGTATGGGTGGCCGGCAACTCAGTAGCCGGCAGTCGGTCCCTGAATGTTCATTGTCTTTGGGTTGTCGGTCAAATATGTTCCCAACAAGCGGCGGCAGGGCAACTGCCGGCCGGCAGACAATGGACATGGCCCAGTACGAAAGTGAGAGAGAAAGAGAGGATGGAGGAAGGCAAGGGCTCAGCCTTGCCGGCCTGCATCCAGAATGAGGGCTCAAGTGGAAGGGGGAATTAAATTCGGGCTTCCATCCAACCATATCCCAGTCATAAGGGCTATGGAAGGCAGTCCAAGGGAGGACTGAAGAACACTCTAAAGAATATGAGGGTACCCGCCGGCAGACGGCCTAGCCGGCGGCAGACGGGGAACCTCAGGCCAGTCCTACAAGAACCCTTAGGGTCAATGTAGAACGACGGCCAGGAGGGTATTGGATCATTCAACACGAAAGAGATAGAGGGGAGGGGATAGGTGTCCTACAGGTAAGGTAATGCCCGAAGGCACTACCTAACCTAAAGGATTCTGGTCTCATGGAGTAACCTCAGGTAGGAGAAATCATTTCCCCAGGTTGGGTTAGTCAAGGGAGAAGATGTCCGTAGGACACCATCTCACAGGAGAGCAGAATCTCGTGCCAGAGACCCTAGGCAGTGAAGAAATCATTTCTTTGGTCTAGGGTCTAGGGAGGTCTAGCCTCCTGTAAGAGCAGCTTAACCTGACATGGAAAATCATTTCACCAAGACAGGAAGATGCCTAACACAGACTGATACTCTGATGTCCCGTTCTAAACTCAAAACCGACTCAGTGGTTAGGAGAAAGAAAACGGAACTTCTCAGTAAAACTTTGCCAGAACTCTGTTCATAGCAAAGAAAACTGAGAATAGCCTAGGCTAATCAGAGGGAAGGGGGATTGCTCTTAAATCTCCTAGGAGATTAGTATCGACTTGAAAGGTATAGGAGGTGTCAGTTTCCCCTTTAAAGACAATACAAGAGCAATGGGGACATGTATGAAAGTATACTAAAGCCCCTAGGCTAGTAGCCTAGGAGCATTGAGAATCGTTCACCGAAACTCTCTGTATACTATCTTGGAAGAGGAAAGCATAATTAAGTAATATCATAAATGTGTAAAATATTGCCTGTGCTTCGATAAAACTTTACCAGGAAGGTTATATCATGCATAAAGTGTGTAGGTGCCTAGGCTAGGAAGCCTAGCACTCATAAGGCTCGAAATAATTAGCCAAATCCATGACAACAATGACATAATATAAGAATCCCTAGCTAAATTTATAAATAGCTAAAGTTATTAAAGCGTATAATGCCGGGAAAGGGTTGTTCTGGCTAACTAAATGTACAGAAAGAACGACCGCGTTAGTGAAATAGTGGCCTTATCCAGAGACAAAGACCATATTTAGTTCCTAGACACAGGAGAACTGAACTTTTTTCCTGATCCTACCTTTCTGGCCAAGAATGAGCTATCCACTAAGAGGTGGGGTCCTTGGAGAATCTGCCCACTGAAGGAAGATGTCTCTGTATGCCCAGTAGTGTGTCTAAAAGTCTATCTTCGAAGAACTTCAGACTTCAAGAGAGGACAGCTCTTCAGAGGCGAAACTTCAGGATCAAACCTATCCTTAAGACAACTGAGAGCGAAGCTCACCTACTTAATTCGCAGAGCGGATTCTGAGAGCACACCCGCAGGTCACTATCCAAGAAAAGTTGCTTCCTTGTTGAATTTCTTTCAACGCATGGACTTTGAGAGACTGCGCTCATATACTGGGTAGAGATCATCCAGTCTTTTCTATAAACACTATGCGAAGCAAGTACACGAAATAAAACACTTTGTGGTGGCGGTGGGTAATGTCATAAAACCCGTTGTCTAGTACTGCGATGAACAGTGGACTGTTTTTTGGGACCTAACAGTGTATCGGGTGAATAGGTACTCGTACCTTCTAGTGCAAATCGTTACAATGATTAATAGACTGTTTTATACAGGTGCATAATCTGACCAATAACACCAGTGCCGTGTGGATGTTTGCACCACAGTGTTCACGCATATCCAAAATCTGAGCAAGTCAGACAGATTTTGGTTTCACATCTACAACGAGTGGCATTATTCCAATAATGAAAATTACATATATTCTTCCTTTACAGGTCAATATATGAACCCGGATGTGATTGATTGCTGGATCAGATTCTTATTTTTGCAACCACATTTAATAATGTAATTGCAAAATAAATACAAAAATTTATATGCGTCTTAATTTTTACTCCTCAGTTGCTTTTAAATAAAGCATGCTAGAGTTTTATTTTTATCCTTATAGATAAAAATTACTTGAGCCAAGTACAGATTTCTAAGGTAACCAAAGGTAACCTCTAAAACGTTTCCCTTTTGTTCCTACAGAAATACAAACCTTGAATCCTTACTGTTGAAGTCAACACTTTCCCTGCAGGGGGCAGGAAGCACTAAGCCTGTTCCATGCTTAGTGGAAATGACAGTTAACTGGAATTTCATATATAGGTCTAGGAGACCAGGTAAGAAATCCATTCAAGGTAAAAGGCACACACACACAAACCCAGAGATATAGTACTTTCAAGTAATTTCTCTGGTATGCTTCCATCAGGACGACATGGCCGAGCCAAAAAACGGATTTTGAGCAAAGCGAAAAATCTATTGTTGGGTGAGAGTTCCATGTCGTCCTGATGGACCCACTGTTTTGCTGACCCCACCCGAAACTACTCTATCTGCGTCTATTCTTGCTTAAAGACAAGTACTGTACTGTACTGTAAAAGGAATGGCGGCCGGAAGTAGTATGGATAGGAGGTCCACCGGGGTACCTAGAACGGCACCTCTTTTCTTTCGCCACTCTTCCCCCTTACATCAAAGAGTTAAATTTATTCGGGGTGAAAATTGCTATGTGTTGTATATATAAAAAATACGTCCCTGATCCCTAGCGATATCCTAGGTTGGATACTCGCGCCAGGAGTTAGAATCCTGGAGACCTTCGGTTTATTTCTCTGGGAGTATCACTGTAGCAAATATCCCTTAGAAAGGCTACCTAAAGGAACCTTCCATCAGGACGACATGGCACTCTCACCCAAAAATAGATTTTTCGCTTTGCTCAAAATCCGTTTTAGTTCCTTCTGTTCCTAAACCCAAACCTAAACTTATAAAGTGTTAACAGAACAGTTGCCTTGTGTGACTCAAAACAGCCGAGGAAAGTACAGTAATTTGAGTCCAGGGGAATTACAGAGAAAGAAGTAAACGGTCATACCAAGTTGAAAATACCACTTCTCGTCTAGTTAGCGAGTTAGGCAACGTTTGGTCTGGTCAGTATTTGGATGGGAGACTACCTGGGAACATCAGACGCTGTTGGCAATTAAATAGTTCTTTTTGCTTTATAGCTTGGATATTGATATGATAAGTCAAGCTCGTTTACCAGCCAAGTTAATGATCAACCTGATCAACTTTTTTATTGTTATTCTCAAAGGCCAGCGAGCCTTCTCTTGTGGGTGGTAAGTTTGACTTGCCTTCCCGGATGTTTGAACTAACCTAACATCAGTAGTCAGGTCTAGTTACTGTACTTAGTGCTCCTTCAGTAAGGGTTTTAAATGTTCACTGCACCTTACAGAGTAGAGTTCCTCCCGTTTGAGTCTCAATTTCTTAATTGACTTTATTCCTTCTGCAGCTTAACCCTTGCATTACCCCAAATACCAAGTTGAGTAGCTGGATCTTTATATCTCACCTCTTGCTAAAATAGCTGCTAAGGATGTGGTTTAAAAAAAGTTGGGTTTCCTTTAGCTTTATTATTGAATTTATTTATTAATCTTATAGGCATTTAAGAATACAATCTGGAACAAAGTTATAGCCTTAGTTTTAATGATTTGGTACCAGACCATTAAAACAAGAATTGAATCTGGTATATACTGTAATTGGGTATTTTTTAGGATTTTAAAATTCTTATCTTTTTTCTTCATGACCCACCTCCATCAGAATATGAGAGTCAGTAATATGAACTTCAGAGGAGGTTCATAGAAATGAATGGAATTTTAAAAAGATTTACTTTTACAACAACAATGTTTATATACAGTACATGCCTACCCTCCTCCCCCCCCCCAGACTAATGATTTCAAGAGGCTAGGATATTAGTTGTGACTTAGGAGATTTATTAAAGGAAGCAAGGCCAAGCCTTATCATGAGGTGCTTTTAGTCACCAGATATCACCTTGATGGGCAGGTGTGGCCTATTGAAGGGATGGATGGGAAGTATTTAGTTTTTTTGAGGCTGACATTGCTGTTGAGTCCACTTTGGGGACAAAGCATTATGAAAAACAATTGAGGATAGAAATAACAAATTTTATTAAAATTAAATTCTTAGAAATAATTTGCATTCTTTGCATAAAAGGTTAATCTCTAGGGAAATCTAAAAATACCATTCACATTTACCATATATACAGGTACGCCCAGTTACAAAAATACAGTAGGTTAATTATTGAACAAGAGCAATAGCCATTTCTGTTATATAGTTTGGGTTGAAACACTGCAGTGAAGGGAAGATTTGGAAAAGTAAAGTTCCTATTCTGCAAAAACCTATATTGGTTTTAAGAGTCTAATGTTTTTATAAACAAGTAATTGACACATATAGCAATTAAATCAGCGTTTGGATTTCACTCTAAACATATGATTTCTTTTATAACAAACAGCTTTTAGATAGAACTAGTAATAATGAAGATATAGCATACTAACTCTCAAATTTAGGAAAAAATCCAAATCATTGCTATGCAGGCCAAAAAAACAAATAAGCAAGGAATAATATTTACTAACAAAACATTACAGAATAGATCCATAGATCAAAAGTATCAAAAGTCTTAAAATGCAGAAGGTGAGTTTCCTATGGAAATTTTATTAAAAGGATAACGCGAAAAATCCTGTTACAAATGATTACATACGAATACTGACTGTAAATCATCAAAATGGCCCCTTGTATTTCTTTGCCAAACTTAATGCATACAAACCAGGTGACTCAAAGGTGTTGGTAAAGGTTTGAAATAGCTAGCAAGAAATGATACTATGTCATTACTTCATAAAATATCTCTTATATACTCTTCAACAAACTCAAAATGGTTTCCCCATTAACTTCGTCTATTCACAATGAAGCCGCCCGTCTTGCTGACTCAAGCAGCCTGATCCTCTCGAGGAATGCAATCACATGATCTTCATATTCCTTCTGGTACATTCGGTAATGGCTGACATGTCTCGACTTATCCCAGCACTTCACAAATACCTATCAATGGTAAACTTATGTGAGTACATACAGTAGAACCATTAAACAATCTTAAAAAAAAATAACATTATAACTATTTAAATAATCACCCATCATTTATTGTGCCATAAGTTTTGAAAGCACAAATTTGGTTGATAATGTAAAAAATTAGAGGATTAGTGGACTAGCCCTCAAATATATTTGAAACTACTAATTGAGTTGGAAGAGGAGAGTTCTCCGTCAACCTCAAATTACCTCAGGGAAAATTTCTGGTGGTTGAATCCTGGATAGGATTTTTATGGGGTATTTTGTTACAGTACACTATTCATCTTATTTCAGAGAGGATATTTAAAACTATCTTAATTGTTTAACACTATCCACCTTTCAGTTAATTTGGGCATCACCACAAAGAATGTTGAGTCAAATGAATTTTTAAGATAAAATTTACAATTTACAATACACATTTAGTATTTCCCTACTAAAGGACTACAACCTATACAAAACCAAACTAGGACTAGCCAATAAAATTTCTTTTAAAGAAATCAAGGTAGAGTACTGCCATATTCACCCTAAAATGTCTTAATGCCACAGAGAGATTATTTTCTTTACCTTAAGTGCCCTCTGTTTTAGACAAAGACATTTAAAGGGTCTTGACCTATCTTGAGTTCTGATATTCCAGCTAGCTGACGAAGCAGGAGCCATTATCGGATTCATAGCTAGTCTAGGTTCACTGACAGTAGCCATAGAGGCCTAAGCAAAGAGGCCAAATTGCCCCCTGTTCAAGACATACCCCAAAACTTTTTTGTTCCGTAACTGGAATACAAACCTATGCTATTTATAGGGGTATTACTTTGGGCAAAGCTGGGAGAACAAGCCATTAGAAATTAGTGAAGGGCAACCACCCATACCATTAGTTAGTGGGTGGTGGGAGTACCAGCTACCCCTCTCACACACACCTGTGATTGTACTTAACTTTGCTTTTGGTAAGGATGGAGAATGGTTATTACCGCTCTTCCTCCTCACCTTTTGGACTGCCATTGATAATTCTTTTTTGCTTTTTCTTTCAGTTTGTGTGTGTTTGCGCCTTCCTGGCAGCCATGCGTACCTGCCCTGGTCACGTTACATTTAGTCACTTTACATTTATGTCCGCCAAGGATACTGATCCCCACTGTTTGTGTCTGGCTTGCAGGGGCAGCGGTATGATGAGAATAACAAGTGTAAGGAGTGTCGTTACCTCAGTCAGAGGTCTCTCGCAGGAAAGTGTCTTTGCCAGACTTTTTCCGACCCTCCCTCATAGAAGAAGTCCCGCAAAATGGCAGTATAATGGCCTCAAAACCTGTGGAGGTTTCAATCTTTTCCTCTACAGGTGGGCATCAGAAGGTTCCCCCCTCAAAACCTTCGGTGCTGGAGACCTTTTTCCCCTCCTCCTAAGAGAGAGTCCAAGGACTCAAAAATGCTACTAAAATCTTCTTTGAGGATTTCTAGACCCACTGAGGACATCAAACCATCTTCTAGCCGCTTCAACATTGACCACGACCACCCACCCCAAAATGCCTCATGGGTGGATGACAATGACCAAGCTACCAGTCCTTCAGAAGTTTAGCAGAGGGAGTCAGGACATGCCTTTTGGCAAGTTCTGGCTCGTATGAGGACCCTCAATGGGTTAGCAGACCCGGTGATGGCTCTTCAGGAGGGCAAAGACACGGTCCTAGACCGTGTCTTTGGTATTCAGAAGCCACCTAAGTCCAGTGCAGCTTTGCCCTGGTCTCAGGGTCTGAAGAGTGCCCGGCATAAGGTTGCTGCCCAGCTCTCGGACTTCTCTGCATCACTTCGATCAGGCTCATCCTCAAACCTCCTCCCACCCCCCTGGGTGTCCAGCAGAGGAGAGATTATGAGGTCCTTGATGAGCCCCTCCCTGCTCTTCCTCTTCACCATTCCCTAGATGAACTAATGAAGGGGATCTCTCTGGAGAGACTTTCTGGTCTTCAAGTCTCTCTCTCGGTTGCAGAGATCCTTAACCAGGATAGGCGATCCCCAGCTTGTCCACCAGTGGGAGGATATCTACATCGCTGTTGGAAGAGGTGGATGCAGCTTAAAGCTGAACCCTGGACAATCTCCGTGATTCGTTGAGGTTATTGTTCATTCCCTAGATGAACTAAGGAAGGGCATCTCTCTGGAGAGACTTTCTGGTCTTCAAGTCTCTCTCTCGGTTGCAGAGATCCTTAACCAGTATAGGCGATCCCCAGCTTGTCCACCAGTGGGAGGATATCTACATCGCAGTTGGAAGAGGTGGATGCAGCTTAGGGCTGAACCCTGGACAATCTCCGTGATTCGTTCAGGTTATCTTTCATTTCATCTCTACCTCCACTGATCAAGAATCCAGTGTCAAGGAGCTCCTTTGCGATGGGATCCACAGAAGGGCTGGCCTGAAGTCCAAACCATGTTGGAGAAGGGTGCTCTCCAAGAGGTCCACGACAACTCCCCAGGCTTCTTCAATCGACTTTTGTGAAAAAGGCATCTGGAGGCTGGAGACCAGTCATCGATTTCTCGGCTCTGAAAAAGGTTGTCAAACAAATTTTGATCTGCATAGACACGGGAGATACGGTCAGATAAGCGGTAAGACCACAGGCCTTCATGTGCACACTGGACCTTAAAGGATGCACACTTCTAGATTCCAATCCATTCGTCTTCGAGGAAATATCTCAGATTCAGTCTAGACAACAAGAAATACCAGTTCAAGGTGCCGTACTTCGGTCTTTCCACATCCCAGTTCTTCCGAGTGTTCGCCCTTGTGCCATCTTGGGCTCACAGGTTCGGCATACGTCTCCTTCGTTATCTGGACGACTGGCTAATCCTAGTAGACTCGATGGCAACCCTTCTCCACCACCGAGACAAATTTCTGGGGATCATGGTAAACCTCAAGACTTGATCCCTGCTTCCCACTCTACAACTGGTATACCTGGGAATGATTAGACACACCAATCTGCACAAAGCCTTCTTATCAGATAGCAGGGTAGTGAGACTTAGGAAGGTCGCAAGACCATTCCTCAGACGAGAACTCCCAGTCCAGAGGTGGTTATATCTCCTCAGGCATCGATCATTTCTGGCCAGTCTAGTTCCCAATGGCCGCCTCAGGATACGATGGCGACTAAAGTCCAACTGGAATCAAGCTTCGATTCCCCAGACATTCTGATCCCCATGGGACCAGAGGAACGGACAGACCTTGAATGGTGGGTGGCAGACGAGAATCTGCTAAAGGGCCTAGACACCTTCTTGTCCTTCCTCCAGACATGCTCTTCTCAAATGCATCAAAAGAGGGGGGGGGGGGGCATGCTGCATATCACACAACCTCAGGCCTTTGATCGGAGTTCAAAAAGTACCAATACATAAATCTCTTCGAGATGAAGGCTGTCTTCTTGGCCCTTCAATAGTTCCATCAGTTCCTGGCGGGCCACTTAGTGATGGTGATGAGCGACAACACTACAGTAGTGGCTTACATCAACAAGCAAGGCGGTACTTTTTTGCAGCCCCTATCGCATCTTGCAGTAGAAATACTGAGATGGGCAGAATTCCACTTGGCGTTCCCATCATCTTGCTTCGTACCCATACAAGGAATGTGCTCGCTGACAACCTGAGCAGATTTACTCAGGTAGTGGGTTCCGAGTTGTCTCTTGATTATCTAGTAGTCAACAAAGTCTTGACTTTATGGGGTTCCCAATGGTGGATCTCTTTGCAACATCCCTGACTTTCAGGCTCCCGTTGTACTGCTCCCCAGTCCAGGACCCCAAGGCTCTCTGGCAAAATGCATTCCAACACAGGTGGGGAAAACATCAACGTTTACGTAGAGTTTCCCCCGTTCTGTCTGATGAGAAGAGTACTTAACAAGGCAAGAACATCGGTCAATCTTTCAATGATCCTCATAGCTCTACTATGACATCACGCAGAGAGGTTCCCAGACCTCCTGCAACTCCTGTCGAAGCTTTCAAGAGAACTTCCTCTGCAACACGATCTGCTCAGACGACCACACGTCGATATCTACCACAAAGCTGCATTTTCGCTACTACTTCACGCCTGGAGACTATTCAGTATCTCACTCAGAGAGGATTGCAAAAAGGATGTCTGGACATCTGCGAAGATCGTCAGCCTCAGTCTACCAGGCGAAGTGGAATGTCATCTGTGGTTGTTGTGGTGGAAGGGGTATCTCTCCACTCAATGCCACTATTCCAGCAATAGCAGAGTTCTTCGTGTATCTGTGGGAGGAAATGCTTCTCTCAGTTTTGGCAGTAAAAGGCTATTGCTCAGCCTTGAGTTTTGCCTTTAAACTGAAAGTTGTAGACATTTCTTCACTTGAAATTTTCCTCCTCAAATGGAGTTATGAACTTACCAGTCCTCAGTCAGAAGTGAGACCTCCACCTTGGAATGTAGTTCAGGTTCTTCGGTCCCTGAAGGGTCCTCTCTACAAACCATTATTCTAGGCAACAAATTGCCATCTCACATTGAAGACAGTGTTCCTACTCGCTTTGGCCAAAAGAGTCAGCAAACTTCACGGTTACCTGTATGACACTGCTCATTCAAGGGTATTGAGAGAGGTAAGCGTCAGCTCTGCCCCTGAGTATATAGCTAAGACTCAAAATCTAAGGGTAGCAGATCCTAGATTCAATTCCTTCCAGATTACGAGTCTCAGTTCTGTAACGGATGACCCAGATCATCTGTTTCTATGTCCAAGAAGGAGTTTGAGGCTATACCTCAAAAGAACAGCAGCAGGTCATCCCCGAGTACCATCGCTTTTCGTCAGCACAGGGAAGATTAAGAAGAGTATCACTAAGAACACCATTTCTGCTTGGATTTGCAAGGTCATTGACTGAGCATTAAATGCAGATCCTCCTCCAACACGTCAACCCAGACCTCATGACATCGGGCATTGCTACATCCCTGGCCTTCAGACGGAACTACTCTGTGGTGCAGGTTCTACAAGCAGGCGTGTGGAAGAGTCAGACAACCTTCACCACCCACTACCTGCAAGACATAACCCACAGGAGACTCGATACGTTTTCTATTGGTCTTGTGGTGGCTGCACAACAGCTGGTTTAATACCTCAAACTCCTTAATGGACAAGTAGCAGGAGATTGAGGGTATTGGTTACCCAGTTTTAGTCGGAGTGAATAAAAAGGAATGACTAGCTCTCTTCTTTTTTTCATCCGCCCCACTCTTGGGGAAATCTGCATCCAGGGTCCTCTGCACAGCTGACCTCAACCACTGTAGATAAACCATTGCTCTTTTGTGTAATCTAGTATTGTGTCAATACTGATGTGTCCCCATACCCTGGCAAGGTAGTATTGGGAATGTCTTGGTGACTCGGACGATTTCTATGACTCGGAAGAATTCTCTCCTTGACAGTCACATTGCTAGTATCTCAACACACAGCTTGTGTAGGCCGCAGACCATGCCCAGCAAGGGTTTAGCGAGGTGTTAGGGTTTCCTCTTTATTGTGCTAACACACATGAAGAGGAATCCCCAGGTAAAGCCAAAAAGCCAGATTGGCAGGGACATTCACCCTCCTAATGGGTGAGTCAACCCCCTATAAATAGCATAGGTTTATATTCCAAGTGACAAATTTGGAAGCAATTTGTATTTTCTTAACGATACAAACCTGTAGCTATTTATACAGATTTGTCCGCCAACCCAGTCCCCCATTGAAGTCCTACCTCCAAGCAAAGTGAAACACAATCACAGGTGTGCGAATGAGAGCGATAGCTACTCCCCCCCTTCCCCCGCTAACTAGCGGTACGGTATGGATGGTTAACCCTCGCTAATTTCTAATGGCTCGTCCTTTCAGCTTCGTCGAAAGTAATACTCCTATAAATAGCTACAGGTTTGTATTGTTAGAAAAAATACTTATTACAGTGTACTTCCAAATTTGTTATGTTAATCTAATGTGATCTAGCAGAGAACTAAATGATGAAAGCGTAAAGATTCCTGTCTTTTGTACCTATACGGTATCACCAACTTATTTAAATTAGAGTTTGTGTTCTCTCTTGTTAATCATTAAGCTAAAGAAAGCACTAACTGTTTCAATAGCTCTGTAATCTAACATACAGTATCATCACTTGATAAAAGCTAATACTGTCTAAAATTTAAATTTTCATTACTGGATAACCCCTGATGAGCAATCTACAAAGGAAAACTTCTATAATCCTTCTTAACCTAATGAGAAGATAGCAATTTCCTTCTATTAGCAAGAGGCTATACCTGTGTCCACAGCCCTCCTTTTGAAATGATCATTTAAAGGAGCCAAGATGGAATACATAGTTACTCACCTCATGGCCGTTGCCTTCCCATTTGTTATACACTTTAGCGACCATCTTTGGTGTTGCCACTGGATCATTTTCAGAGATGAAGAAAAGTCCTGGTGCTCCTACATAATTCTGGTGCATTTTGGCACTTGCTCTCTCATAATGTATCGTAGATGTATTGTAGCGAACCTTCAAGTACCACCTGCAAAATAAAAATGATAATGTAATGATGAGGATAACAATAAAAAATCCTATCATGTAAAAATGCACATTATATTCCAGCATTCTGTTGACACTAAAAAGTATTAGTTACTTAGTATTCCATGATTTTGCTAACTTGTAAAATTCTATGTGTGCCTAACTAGGCTATTCCTTGCATAAGAAATATAAAAAAAATAATGATAATAATAAATAAATACTGTACTGTAAATTCACTAAATTTTTAAATACAAAAATAATATTGTATATGTGAATAAGGTAAATAAATATGTAAGGTATTTGTAATGAGAATATGTTTTGGACAGGTAATATGATTAAAACTCTCTTAACAGAACTTTGTGGATTTTTTAAAAACTCTCCTTAAGAGTTTTGTAGATTTAAAGTTATCTAATGAAATTAATTTTCCCATATAGAACTGTGTGAATTTTCATTTTATCCAATGATAAATCTTTAAGAAGCTGTACTTTTGAAATTAGTTATGTTAATGAATCTCTCAGCATTCCCCAGCCTAATAGTGATGCATGTTAAGTGCTATAGGAGAGTATTAAACTAATTCCTTCACTGCAAACTCTTTTGCTCTTTGTCATCTCCTTCTCTTTCTCTCCAACATGACAAATTTGAAAGTAATTTGTATTTTTCCTAACGATATAAACCTGTAGCTATTTATCGGGGTATTATTTTCGGCGAAGCTGAAAGACGAGCCATTAGACTTTTAGCGAGGGTTAACAACCCATACCGCTGGTTATCGGGGGATGGGGGGTAGTAGCTACCCCTCCCACTCACACACCTGTGACTGTAACTCACTTTGCTTGGAAGTATAAGTCGATTGAGCATGAAGAGTCTGCTGAACAAGACGAATCTCCCTGACGAGACAAGTCTGTTAGGCACAACGAGTCATGCTGGTGAGGCGAGTCTTATGGCCTGTTCCCGAAGATCAAGGCCTGCTCTGAAGGGCAATGATGGAGAATGGGCAAATCCAATTCATGTGGGAAGAATCGCCCCAAAGGAGAGACCAACCAGGAAAAGGAAAATTCTCTCGTAGATGGAAAAGGCGGCTCCTGATTGCTGCCGCTGTCGATGATCATTCCAGCAAGCAGGAAGATTGTTGCATAGTGGTTGTTGGAGGAACTACTCTGTTAGAAATGGCATTGATGAATCCTTCTCTTCGCTGCAAGAATCCTCTGAAGGGGAGACCAATGGGAGAAGGAAATTTTTTCCGCAGACGGAAAGGACACGATCAACATCTGCTGCCGTAGTTGATGATTCTCCCCACAACGTAAAGGAGAGTTCCATCACCTTTAAAAGGTGATCTTCTTGGTCACACTCTGTTTCCAATCGACGAGTACTAGCCCAAGTTCAAAGAAGACATCAGGTGTTGTACGAGAAATGAGCCGGAGCTCAAAACTGAGTTCCCCTCAAAGGGGGGGTGGTACCTCTTGCCTACAGGAAGGTTGCCTCATCTCTGAGAAGTTTAAGAGGCGGTCCTGTTCGGACTCATGAAGAAGGTCTCTAATCCGCACGGCTTTGGTGTGACACTCATGGTTCTCACACGTAGTTATTAAGATAGTGTCTTCCACGGGTGTAGAGGCTGCTCTGAGCTCACAAAAAACCTTCTCAATGGGAGAGAGGTCGAAGGAGCCATCTAGGGACTCCTTCCTGAGTGGAGCTTCCTTTGGGACTGCTGGTTGTGGAGCAACTGGGCAAAGAGGAGTAGGCACAGTGATGCTTAGCCTCCACGTGGACGTCCTGACAGGGGTCAGCTTGATTCTGGATGACACCACCTCATCAGAAACTCCTCTTTTTCCTATTCAGGGGAGAGGAAGAAACCAAAGTCTCTTTGCGGGAGGGAACAGTGGATTTTCGCTTTGGGTCAGCCGACAGCAAGGAAGACTCCTCCAGGTGGATCCTAGGAGTCTCTGAAGGGTGAACAGGGGGAAAACCTCTTGTGAAGGCTTGAGTAACGGCCCTTACCAGGCCTCCAAACCAAGGCTCCTGACCTATCACAGTGCTATCAGAGAGATCCCCTGAAAGGAATGAAGAAGGAGGGTTTCCACAAGGAAGTCTTACCCACTGTCAAAGATGACCCAGCTGGGGCTGCATGTGTTGAAGTCTCCCTATGAAGGAACGGTAAAGGTGGAAGAAGTAATGCCTTTCTCTGCTCTCCCCAGCGAACACGATGTCCTGCGCTTGCGGGGAGGAGAACGAAGCAAAGGAAAACAGCGAGGAGGAGACTGTCTTTGCTCCAGAGCGCTTGGAGGCTCGTGAAGGAGAAGGCTTGTTAAGCCTCTCTTCATGCGAACGACGCCGTTCCCTAGAACGGTGAATTTTTCTGGCGAACATTGACGATGGTCGGGGGCTGGTTCCTGAGGTTGCTGTGCAATTGGAGTGTGATTACTAGTGGTTGCCTGACGACAAGCTGCTGATAGGGACTGTCGGTAGCCTGATGATCGTTTAGGCGATCAGCGTGTTGGCAAACAGTGAGCAGTGAGAGTCTAATGTAGTTTGCCTTCTGATATCTTGGGAGATCAGCGAGTTGCTGGCAAGCAAAGGCTCCTGGCAAGCTATCGGCAATTGATGAGTCGCCAGAGATGAATGGTGAACCCTACGTGAGCGGTGAACTACAGGAGAAGTTCATGAACGGCTAACCATTGGTGAACGGCGAACACAGCATGCTGACAAGTTGCTGAGGGACGAGCGACCGGGTGGCTGGAACCATCTGGAGAGCAACGAACTGGAGTTCTTTGACAAGCAGATGGAGAGGAGAGTTGGTCTGACGAACGCTGTGAGGCTGGTGAACAATGAGACCGAGGAGAGTTTGTTGACACAGGCGAAGGTCGTAAGAAACCCCATGGGGTTGTGCCTCCTGATGTAGGGGAAGGAACAGATTTAAGAGATCTGCCTCCTTCTGTAGTAGGAATGAACTAAAGGTGAAGAATGTACATTCATGAGGGATGAACGTCCGCGACCTGACAATTGGCAATCGGTGAGCTGGAAATCGGCGATTGGAGAAAGACAAGCTAGCAATAGGCAAGCTGGTGATCGGCAAGCCGCCAATTGGTGATCAGCAATCGGCAAGCTGGAGATCGACGATTGGCAAGCTGACGATTGGCAATCGGCAGCATTACCCCAGTCATTGATGGCAGGTTAGGAAACCCGGAGATTCATTGGGCAATGGCGAACTACAAACAGCAGTTTGATGGCGATAGGTCAAAGAAGGGCGTTGGAGAGGCGAACGCCGTAAGGCTGGTGAACGGCGAGTCCGAAGAGAGTCCAGTGAGACAGGTGAGAGTTGGGAACCAGAGGGTGACCGGCAAAACTGACGAGACTCGTCCGGCTGACATCTTAACGAAGGCAAAGGCTGAAGAGTGGGTGAACGGTGAGGTCCTTGTCCTTCCTCCAAAGGGAATCGTTCATCAGATGTCGACGACGAGCCAAACAGACACATCTTTGTTAAAGGTGAAAGAGCGTGTCTGAGGCGAAGAAGACTACGACTCAGCGAGCTCGCCAATGACAATCCTCCGCAAGGAAGACAGCTGAGCTGGATGATCTCTTCAAGGTCTACAAAAGTGTCTCTATGGGTGGTTTCTCGCGAATGAGAGAGGTGATCATCCGCTGGAGAGATTTGCCTCGGACTTTACTCCGCCTCCGCCGGAAGAGTCGGCTCAACATAGGGGTGAGCATAGTCTTTGGTGAAGAAACTGCAACAGCCGATGAGATGTAGCTGTCAGCAAATCTCCCCACAAGTGGGAAGGTTGCAGGACAGAGAAGATGAAGGGAAGTTTCCCTCGGAAGGGAGAATAGCCCAACACCTGAGGAGGATAACTCTCCCTCGGTAGGGGAAGTAGTCCAACCCCTGGAGGCGGACTCCCGGGCAGCGCTCTTTGCTTCCCATCAATAAGCCTTGTTCAAGTTGAAAGTCTGCATCGAGCACTACCTGAGAAAACGTAGCTGAAGCTAGTTCCTTGAGGTTAGCATGCTGATCAGGAGCTGCCCCAAGTGCAGGAAAACAGAAAAGTGACGTCGCAGTGACAACAGGTTCCACAGGAACGAACATCCTTGCTCTTCTACGTTGGCTCTCTTAGCCAAACGATAAAGTACTGCATTGCTACCTGAGGAAAAGTTAAAACATTATGCAAGAAAAAACTGGCTTGGGAGAGGCAAAATCCGTGGACGGGAAATGTGTCCCCCGAGAGAACGAACACAAATTAAGGACTGCGCACTCCCTTCCCCGGCCGAATCGACGGGAGAAGGAGAGCGGCTGCATAAAAATTATAACAAAACAAGAATTACAATTAACTCATTCAGCCGACAAAACAAACTACTCGGGAGAACCACTTAACCTTCTGGCAGAAAGGGGATTCCCCGAAGGAGAGCGGACAAGCTAAGGTCATGCGTGCCCTCTGCCGGCAAGAAAGGCCATATGACCATCGATCCCGAGAAGGAGAGCGGAGTCGAAGCTGAAAAGTTAAATTACAAACAGTTACTATTTTACTTAATTAATGAAGAAAACCATTCGGAAGCGCAACCTAACCCGCGAACGGGAAAGGTGTTCCCCCCACAGAGGATCTGTGTAAAGTGAGCGGCGTTGTCAATGAGAAAAAGCAAGACTGAAGTCAAGCTCTATGAAGGCCGCATGCAGATTCTCTCTAAGAACACATAGGGGGGAGGCGGACATTAACATCCAAACGGAGGAGTATCCAAACGATGACGACTTCCCTGCGTCGGCGGCTGAATCACTTGCAACGCCACCCGTCTACTGAATGTCCGTTGTCTAAGGGAGGAAGGTCGCTTGCCTTGAGAACCTGCCACACTATGCTGTCACACAAATGGCAACAATCATTGTAAAGAAAGCTTAAAATATATATAAAAACATTAAGAATGTTTATACTGAATAAAAGAAAAAACATAAGATTAAAAAGTTAAAAGGCTAGTCAGTTGAAGACGTCTCTCTCCCCGAGCCAAAAGTAAATTGAGTTACAGTCACAGGTGTGTGAGTGAGAGGGGTAGCTACTACCCCCCACCCCACAACCCCCTGCTAACTAGTGGTACAGGTGGTTAACCCTTGCTAAAAGTCTAATGGCTCATCTTTGGTTTGTATTCCAGTTACAAAATGTTATTCATCCACCTTACCTATCTTTCCTTAACGCTAAGTCTTGCCTACGAGTATAATACAAGAATGAAAATTTTTTTCCAGTCTTCAGATAGTTACAGTATATTTCACTATAGCAAGGAATTCTAACTGACCTTATGATAATTTGAATTTTGACTCAAGTGGATTGGTTAAACTTCTATTTGATATATACAAAAAAAATTATATGCAAAATTATCTCAAATTTTTTTACATATGATTTCCAGCATTTTAGAAATATAATTTCAATCATAAGGACTAAATCTGAAATTTTATCAGTGCTAAATATTAAATTCTAATGTTTTTTTTTCTTTACTTACCTGATGTTCATATTGCTTTATACTCGAAGCTTAGCTTATACCAACACTAACCCCCCCCCCCCTTCCCTTCAAGAGGTGTCTGCCAATGTGACATCTGGTGACTAATGGCAGTCAATGGTATGAGAAGACTGTGGGCATATATATGAACATCTTGTGAGTACAGGATAGATATAAATTCTATTATTAAAATTTCATTTCCCTGAACCTCCCTGATGTTTATATTGTTGACTCACATACTCTGATGGAGGTAGATCTTTAGGGAGAGATAAGAAATTTAAAGTCTTGAAATAATAATCCTTTATACATTAGACTTACCACTTAGTCTATTGCCTCAATACCAAACCTTAACAACTAAAATATTACCACTAGAGTGTTATTGGATCCTTTGACTGGATAGATAGTACTCCACTAGATTTTTCTTTAGTTACAGCTCATTTTTCTTTTGCCTACACATGCACTGAATAGTCTGGCCTATTCTTTACAGATTCTCCTCTTTCCTCATACACATGAAAATACGAAAATACTAAGATAACTAAAAAATTCTTCTTTAGTCAAGGGGTTAACTACTGTACTGTAACTGTTCAATGGCTACTTTCCACTTGGTAAGCTATACTTTAGTTATGGTAAGCAGCTCTTCTAGGAGAAGGATACTTCAAAATCAAACCAATGTTGTGTATTCCTGGGTAGAGCCATTGCTTCTGTACCAATATCTTCCACTGTATTGGGTTAGTGTACTCTTGAGGGTACACTCAGACACACTAATCTATCTGTTTCCATATTTCCTTTCCTCACTGGGCCACTTTCCCGGTTGGAGCCCTTGGGCTTATAGCATCCTGCTTTTCCAACTACGGTTATACCTTGGTAGTAATAATAATAATAATATAATTTGATGCTCCAGGCTGTGTCTACGTATCTTCATTACATATTACTTAGTCTATATACTCTGTCCAACACCTTGCATCCCAAAATAGGGAACCAAAAGACCCCAGACCAATTAATTGTCTCATTGAAAAAATAAAAGAAAACCAAACTTTCATTAAACCACATCTGCAGCTATTAGTGCACCTAAAGCCCAGCAATCTCAAGAGAATCAGGATTCTCTAAGATAATGTTCAGTAAATACATATTTGGTACACAACTAAGCTGCAGTTAGAAACGTTTCCAAAATAAGTTTCCTAAAAAATATTTGGCGATGTAGCAGCACTTCTAATATCATGCACTCTTACTTTCAAGTCGTTCATAGGACTCGGTTGTAATTCCTTTTGAGTTTCTGTGACCAATATTTCAACAAGAAACGATATAGCATTTTTGGACAAAGGGCAATTTAAAAGCCTAATCCAACATCAGATGCGTAACATTACCCCTCATGTCTGCAATTTTGACCAAATAATACTTAACAACCCCTCTCAGACAAATATCTATCCTCTGATGGACTTGTTACTTCCTTTTCCAAAAAGGAAATTAGAAACAAAAATTGTGGCAAACCTATTGTCCAGAAATCATTCTTGGCTCTGAAAGTTCAAAAAGAGTTTGCAATTCACGAATGCATTTAGCCGTTGCTAATGCCAAAAGACAATAGAGTTTAGCCATGAGATCTTTAACCAAACGCTTTTCTAGAAGTTAAAAATCTGAACCTTTTAAAATGTGTAATACTACATCTAATTCTAAAAAATTCCTCTTTACTGCAGTAGTTTTACAATAATAAAGGACCTAAATACATCTGCCTGAACAAGATAAATGCAATCCAAAATGTTTGAGTACAGTATTAAGCATGGATCTATATTAATAGCTGGAATGAACAGCTTTTGATAAAAAAAAAAAGGATAAGAAAAAAATTAACAGTTATTACCTAAACTATTCCTAGTTGCTGACATGTTTCTGTACTTGCACCAATCAAAATATACTTTCCATTAACTTTGATAAAACTTATTAGTACTGTACTGTCTCTTTGAACCTAAAACAGACAGTCTAGACATTGTTGAAAACCCTTTGTCTCTGAGTAAACAGTGGATAGTCTCCATGCAGTTAGATGTAGTACATATGGGTTTGCATGGAACTCTCTTGAAAGAGGTTGTATGAGAAAATTGGCTTTGCACGGAAACCTTCTCAGACAGTCCGACAACAAGGGACCAGCTACGGTATACAGAACTGGCGAAAAAAAGTCCAATATCTTGTTAGAGATGTTGCAAAAGTCTACACTTTGCTGTCCCCACCAATGTCAAATCTAGACATTCTTGAAGAAGCAAAGTTTATACATTCGGAAGAATATGGTTTCCTCTGCTTAATTGATCTGCTAAGATGTTCAATACTCCTGATATAAAGCGAGAAAGAAGGACTATCCATAATATATTTGTTCAACTCGGTAGCACTTCTACTATCCGGAACAGGAGATTCCGAACTGGTTCCGAATATAAACTAATGTCATTGTGTTGTATGAAAACACTGCTACGCACTTTCCTAGTACCGACAATTCTTTAACCTGAAGAGTCCAACACATCTAGAAGTTCCAGGCAGTTGATATGAAGCACTGACATTTCCATTGTCCATTTCCCTGACTGATGGAGAAAATCAAGTGGTGACTGCTCCCCACCCTTCCTGTGCAACGTCTATGAACTGAGAATGATCTGAAATATTTACCTCCATAAAAGATTCCTTGGGATAACCAAAGTGGATTGTCCTACCAACTTAGGGGTCAAAGTTAATTCTTCATTACTGGAATAGTGATTGTGTCCAGATCAAAATCCCGTTCCAATTTTGATTGAGATGACATTATAATGCTCTTATCTTTGGGCAACCATTTAGCACAAAGTTCTCTAAGGAAGCCATGGCCTCTACCAGCCTTATCCACATCTTAAATTTTCCCAATATCTTTAGAAAAGACTGAATCCTCTTTTTCAACAGAGAAACCTTTAAAGAAACTGTTGCTATTATCATCCCCAAATAAAGAATCTTGAAATGGGACCAGAAAAGTTCTCCAAATTTATCAGGATTCCCATCCTTTGAAGTAACATAAGTGCCTTAACTTGTTGAATCTGAATCCTTTAAAACAAAATGTTGAAAAAAAAGCCAGTTGTCCAGGTGTAAAAGAAACCATCCTGATGCTCAGAAACCTTACTCACTTTGAGATAGAAGCCATCATCCTAGTGAAAACTTGTGGAGCTGTCCTCAGACCGAAGCACAGGAACTTGAATTGGCCAACTCTTGAATCGCCTACAAAACAAAGGAATTTCTTCAAGTCTACATGAAGAGGGATGTGAAAGTAAGCATTTGTTGCGTCTACTGAAAACATCCAATCTCCCTTCCTTATAACCCCCAGCACTATGGAGGGCATTTCCATGGAAATCTTGGTTAGACCTGTAAACTTGTTGAGATTTGAGACACCTAGTACTGGTCTCCAATCTCCCAAAGCTTTGGAAACTAGGAATAACCTTTTATAAAACCCTGGAGATGGATTCAAACCATCTTCTACAGCATTTTTCTCTAGAAGTTTACTAATCTCTAACTTCAAAACCTGGGCTTTTGCCGAATAAGATAGATAGCTTGGGAACGGTATTGGTTTCTTTGACAAGAAAGTATAGGAGAGCAGAGGTACTAACAGTATTCAGTACCCAGCCAGCATCCATAGATCTGGGTGGAGGCTTTCCCAAACCTGATGAAAGTGGTACAGTGTTTCTCCTACAAGTTAGAAAAGACCGTCATAGTGATCTCCTATAAGGTCTGTGAATCCTGACGTAGTTTTGGCCAGTATGTCTACTAGAGCAGAATTCAAATGGCCTGCCACTGTTACAAAACATAGCCCTTGGAACTGGCACATGAAGAGACTTATTAAAAACTGGATTATAGGTAGAAACAGGGGTCCTTCTAGAAAAAGACCTCAAAGCATCACTCTTTACCTTGGCATCCACTTGTGCAGTCACTCTATCAGTCCTATTACAGTACAGTAATATCCAACGCAAGATAAAAATAGGGAAAGAAATCAAAGAATGCTTCTGATCCAACACTGTCTCAATCATAGCATAACACAATTATTCTACTATGTTTAACTACAAAATCCACAAAGGTTTCTACAACCTCGTTAAATTCATCCGCAATAGCCTTATCTAAACAAGTCAAATAATCTAAAATGAAATTTTATAGTGATTGCCTGCAGATTTCTCTTCTGTTAACTTTAAAATCACTCCTATTAAAGAATCTGCAAAAGAGTATTTCCAGAATACTCCACACTTTATTACCTACGGAAAACATGTCTTAGGTAGCCCAGTTTGCAAGCCCTCCACGTAAAAAGCTTTTCATCTTATAGGTGCGAGAGAAGCAATTAGTAGATCCAAATCCATAGCGGGGTTAGACAAATGGACTTTTTTTTTAAAGACTTCATGTTTTATTTAGATAGAAGGTTTTAGCACTAAATGAGAGCCTGAATTAACATTGTTTCTTTTCAGTCGCAATAAAGAATTATATTTGATCTGAAACCATTTGAGAAAATTGGGGAGTATATGTTGTCCTGGAGGAGGCTGTTTCTGACAACTTAGTAAAATTTGAACTTACCTTAAATAATTTATTTGGATACTTTTCACAAATAAATTTCCTTAATAAATGAAATGGAGATTCCTCACTCGAGTAGGGCTCTTTTTCAACACCTGCCTCCTCTTCCTCCTCCTGTACTGAAACATTCTTCCTTACGTTAATCACTGCTCTTCCCATTTATTTACACTACCTATAAAAGGGATCTTTGCCCCTGCGTAAGTTAAGTGACTCGTTTTGGCAGCAGAAGTACTACCACCGACATTAAAGTCACTAAGGAAAATTTGCAATGAGCTAGTGGTTAAGTCTACAAGCAAAGAATGCGCACTGCCATTCAAAAGCAACCCATCATTAAAAGAAACCATACGATATGCCATACCATTAGTATAAGAAATAAGAGGTTTCTTACTAGCTTCTAAATCAGTGGGTAGAGGAATATTTGGATCCAGATTGCCAACTCTGTCTTCTATCCTTCCATCCAATGGAACAAAGGCTGTGTTAGACAGTTTGCTAATTGGATCACTGATTAGCAAGGGCTTTGCAGTAGAAGATCCCAAAGAAGATAAGAAATGTGAGGTTCTAAGAGAGGATCTCAACTATGTTATGCACTGTACACCATAAGAACCCTTACTGACTGGTGTACTAGAACCACAAGTCAAAACTTCAGGAATTAGGCAAGGGTTCGAAACTGGGTAGATTAGGTCAGAATCTTTATTTTGATGTACAAATGAAGATTGTATGAAGCCCTTTACCATTAAAACCTTGAGGAATGTTAAAGACTAAGAATTCGTTAGTGGCTGAAGGCTCGTTAATGGCTGGAGTGGCATTCCCAACATCATTCTCTTTATGGTAAATCAACCTATGCTTCTCTGGATTCTTCTCTGAAAAACGCCAACTTTATTTTATATCTAGAACTCTTAATCTTTTTGTCCACCATCTGAACATATTTTTCCATAAGGGGAACCATAAGGCTTTCAGATTCTTCACATTGATTGTCTGAATCCCATTACTGTAATCAGCAAGAGGCACAAAGAGAATGACTATCCTGATCCCTCAATTTTAATGCAACTGGACAATCTACACAGTACTTACTATTAAATACAGAAGCCATCATGATTAACTATGATTAACACATTTTTAATCTGGAGTGGAGTAGTAAATGTTGTCTTAAGTCAACACTGACGAGAGACTGAAGATAACACTTATGCCTTTTTACACTGTCATTCGCAATTAGTTACCAGATGTTGCCTTGGTGGGCAAGAGGTGTGACCTCTTACAGGAAAGAAAATGGGAAATCTTTGAGTTTTTTGGGTAATGTCGGTGTAAGTCAAGCTTTGAGAATAAAGCAATACAAACATCAGTGGAGGTTCATAGTAATAATTCACCAAATCATGAAAGTATAATAAAAATTTGTAGAAGGATAAAATTTTAATGTGGTCATTTCAGTAAATAGTGAGAATATTAAACTAGAATAGTTTACGGGTGCACTTTCACACCTTATTTCTCAGTTGAAAATATCCAAGTAGAAGTTTAAAATAGGCAAATATAAGGTACACTTGGCACTGAAAGAATTGGCAAGTGGTCAAAACCTAAAAAGATTAACTTTAAAGTGGAAATTGGAGCAAGAAAAAGTTCTAATAATTGATTAATTAAGTAGCAAGTGATAAAAAAGAATGGGTGGAAATCAATGTGGCCGGCAGCTGAAAGGAAGCTGGAAAGAAATATCAATAGTACACTACTCAGGGTCCACCATTAAGGATCAAAAGAACCTACAGTATTTGATTACTTCACCATCATAGCATAAAGTAAATACAGTAGTAACTGTAATATGGAATATTACTTAAGTGAGGAATTAATTTAAATGAAGTGAAAATAGACATGCAGTAATTTCAGAGAAATAAGTTCTTTATTTTGTAATAGAGGACAATGAGAGAAATATGTTATTTTTATAATAAAATAAATTTTTGAATATACTTACCCGGTGATTATAATAGCTGCAACTCTGTTGCTCGACAGAA
Source organism: Palaemon carinicauda (assembly GCF_036898095.1). NCBI lineage: Eukaryota > Metazoa > Arthropoda > Malacostraca > Decapoda > Palaemonidae > Palaemon > Palaemon carinicauda. The sequence goes on along the minus strand of NC_090729.1, from coordinate 165,993,198 downwards.
AACTCTAAGGTAAAATTCGCCAGCGATCGCTACACAGGTTGCGGGTGTGCCCAACAGCGCCATCTGTCGTCCAGATACCCAGTACTCAATGTAAACAAAGAACTCAATTTTCTCCTCGTTCCACTGCGTCTCTATTGGGGAGGAAGGGAGGGTCCTTTAATTTATAATCACCGGGTAAGTATATTCAAAAATTTATTTTATTATAAAAATAAAATTTTTCAATATTAAACTTAGCCGGTGATTATAATAGCTGATTCACACCCAGGGGGGTGGGTAGAGACCAGCATTATATGTTTACATTATTATGAGCTAAGAATTTTTATTTCATTTTAGAAGTTATCAAAATAACAAAAACAAAATAAATAGGTACCTGGTAAGGAAGTCGACTTGAACAATTACTCTGCCTTTTTAAGTACGTCTTCCTTACGGAGCCTCGCGATCCTCTCAGGATGCTGATCGACCCCTAGGATCTGAAGTATCAAGGGTTGCAACCCATACAACAGGACCTCATCAAAACCCCTAATCTAGGCGCTTCTCAAGAAATGACTTTGACCACCCGCCAAATCAACCAGGATGCGAAAGGCTTCTTAGCCTTCCGGACAACCCAAAAACAACAATAAAAAACATTTCAAGAGAAAGATTAAAAAGGTTATGGAATTAGGGAATTGTAGTGGTTGAGCCCTCACCCACTACTGCACTCGCTGCTACGAATGGTCCCAGAGTGTAGCAGTCCTCGTAAAGAGACTGGACATCCTTAAGATAAAAAGACGCAAACACTGACTTGCTTCTCCAATAGGTAGCGTCCATTATACTTCGCAGAGATCTATTTTGTTTAAAGGCCACGGAAGTTGCGACAGCTCTAACTTCGTGTGTCCTTACCCTCAGCAAAGCTTGGTCTTCCTCATTCAGATGGGAATGAGCTTCTCGTATTAACAGTCTGATAAAATAGGATAAAGCATTCTTTGACATAGGCAAAGATGGTTTCTTAACTGAACACCATAAAGCTTCAGACGGGCCTCGTAAAGGTTTAGTTCGTTTTAAATAGAACTTAAGAGCTCTCACAGGGCATAAGACTCTTTCAAGTTCATTTCCAACCATATTCGATAAGCTTGGAATATCGAACGATTTTGGCCAAGGTCGAGAAGGCAGCTCGTTTTTGGCTAGAAAACCAAGTTGTAGAGAACATGTAGCCGTTTCAGATGAGAAACCGATGTTCTTGCTGAAGGCATGAATCTCACTGACTCTTTTAGCTGTGGCTAAGCAAACCAGGAAAAGAGTCTTTAAGGTGAGATCTTTCAGGGAGGCTGATTGTAGCGGCTCGAACCTGTCTGACATGAGGAATCTTAGTACCACGTCTAAATTCCAACCAGGTGTAACCAAACGACGCTCCTTCGTGGTCTCAAAAGACTTAAGGAGGTCCTGTAGATCTTTATTGTTGGAAAGATCTAAGCCTCTGTGACGGAAGACTGATGCCAACATGCTTCTGTAACCCTTGATAGTGGGAGCTGAAAGAGATCGTTCTTTCCTCAGATATAAGAGGAAGTCAGCTATTTGAGTTACAGAGGTACTGGTCGAGGATACGGATACTGACTTGCACCAGTTTCGGAAGACTTCCCACTTCGATTGGTAGACTCTAAGGGTGGATGTTCTCCTTGCTCTAGCAATCGCTCTGGCTGCCTCCTTCGAAAAGCCTCTAGCTCTCGAGAGTCTTTCGATAGTCTGAAGGCAGTCAGACGAAGAGCGTGGAGGCCTTGGTGTACCTTCTTTACGTGTGGCTGACGTAGAAGGTCCACCCTTAGGGGAAGCGTTCTGGGAACGTCTACTAGCCATCGAAGTACCTCGGTGAACCATTCTCTCGCGGGCCAGAGGGGAGCAACTAGCGTCAACCTTGTCCCTTCGTGAGAGGCGAACTTCTGCAGTACCTTGTTGACAATCTTGAACGGAGGGAATGCATATAGATCTAGATGTGACCAATCTAGGAGAAAGGCATCTATATGAACTGCTGCTGGGTCCGGGATTGGTGAGCAATATATTGGGAGCCTCTTGGTCATCGAGGTTGCGAAGAGATCTATGGTCGGCTGGCCCCAGGTGGCCCAAAGACTCTTGCATACATCCTTGTGGAGGGTCCATTCTGTTGGAAGAATTTGTCCCTTCCGACTGAGACAATCTGCCATGACATTCAAGTTGCCTTGGATGAACCTCGTAACTAGCGATATGTTTAGACCTTTTGACCAGGTGAGGAGGTCCCTTGCGATCTCATACAACGTCAGTGAGTGGGTCCCTCCTTGCTTGGAGATGTACGCCAAAGCCGTGGTGTTGTCCGAGTTCACCTCCACCACTTTGCCTTGAAGGAGAGACCTGAAGCTTTTCAAGGCCAGATGTACTGCCAGTAGCTCCTTGCAGTTGATATGCATTGTCCTTTGACTCGAGTTCCATATTCCCGAGCATTCCCGACCGTCTAATGTCGCGCCCCAGCCTACGTCCGATGCGTCCGAGAAGAGAACGTGGTTGGGAGTCTGAACAGCCAGGGGCAGACCCTCTCTGAGGCTGATACTGTCCTTCCACCATGTCAGGCAAGACTTCATCTTCTCGGAAATGGGGATCGAGACCGCTTCTAGCGTCTTGTCCTTTTTCCAGTGAAATGCTAGGTGATATTGAAGAGGACGGAGGTGTAGTCTTCCTAATGCTACGAACTGTTCCAGGGATGATAGCGTCCCTATCAGACTCATCCACTTCCTGACTGAACATCGTTCCTTCTTCAGCATGTTCTGGATGCACAACTGGGCTTGGCTTGTTCTGGGGGCCGACGGAAAAGCCCGAAAAGCTAGACTGTGAATCTCCATCCCTAAATACACAATAGTTTGGGATGGGACCACTTGTGACTTTTCCCATATTGACAAGGAGACCCAATTCCTTGGTCAGATCTAGAGTCCACTTTAGATCCTTCAGACAGCGACGACTGGAAGAAGCTCTGAGAAGCCAGTCGTCCAAATAGAGGGAGGCTCGGATGTCCGCTAAATGAAGGAATTTGGCTACATTCCTCATCAGCCTCGTAAACACAAGAGGAGCTGTGCTTAGGCCAAAGCACAGGGCTTGAAACTGGTAGACAACCTTTTCGAAAACGAATCTCAGAAAAGGTTGGGAGTCCGGGTGGATGGGGACGTGGAAGTAGGCGTCCCTTAGGTCTAACGAGACCATCCAGTCTTCCCTTCTGACCGCTGCTAGAACCGGCTTTGTGGTCTCCATGGAGAACGTCTGCTTTATGACAAAGACATTCAGCGCACTGACGTCTAGCACCGGCCTCCACCCTCCTGTCTTCTTGGACACCAAGAAGAGACGGTTGTAGAATCCTGGGGTTTGATGGTCCAGGACTTTGACTACCGCTCCCTTCTCTAGTAAGAGAGACACTTCCTGTTTCAATGCTCGTCTCTTGTCTTCCTCTCTGTACCTGGGAGAGAGATCGATGGGGGACGTTGCTAGAGGTGGTTTTCGTACAAACGGGATCTTGTACCCCTCTCTGAGCAACTTCACAGATTGTGCATCTGCGCCTCTCTTTTCCCAGGTCTGCCAGAAGTTCTTGAGTCTGGCTCCCACTGCTGTCTGAAGAAGTTGGCAGTCAGACTCTGCCCTTAAAGGACTTGGTTCCTTTCTTCTTTCCAAGTCTCCCTTCGGCACGAGCACCTCCTCTGCTGGAGGCTCTGCCACGAAAGGGCGGAATAAAACGGGACGCTGGAGTGTCCATCCTTGGTCTAGCTGACAAGGTAGGCAAAGGGGTGGCTTTGCGAGCAGAGGACGCAACAAGATCGTGAGTATCCTTCTGTATCAAAGAAGCGGCAATCTCCTTAATTAGGTCCTCTGGAAAAAGGCACTTAGAAAGAGGAGCAAACAGAAGTTCGGATCTCTGGCATGGTGTAACTCCAGCTGAAAGGAATGAACACAGGTTTTCACGCTTCTTAAGGACTCCGGACACAAAGGATGCAGCAAGCTCATTAGACCCATCACGTACGGCCTTGTCCATGCAGGACATAATGAGCAAGGAAGTCTCCTTCTCTGTCGAAGAGATCTTTCTGCTTAGAGCTCCTAGACACCAGTCTAAGAAGTTAAATACCTCGAAGGCTCTAAATATCCCTTTCAAAAGGTGGTCCAGGTCCGAAGATGACCAACATATCTTCGAGCGTCTCATGGCTAGGCGGCGGGGAGAGTCTACAAGACTTGAGAAGTCGCCCTGGGCAGAGGCAGGAACTCCCAAGCCGAGAACTTCTCCCGTGGCATACCAGACGCTCGATCTAGAAGAGAGTCTAGCAGGGGGAAACGTAAAAGCTGTCTTCCCTAAACTCTTTTTGGACTGCAGCCATTCTCCAATCACTCGCAAAGCTCTCTTGGACAAGCGTGCGAGGACGAGTCTAGAAAAGGCAGGAGTGGTTGACGGCATGCCTAACACAAACTCTGACGGAGGCGAACGCGGAGCTACAGACACAAACTGGTCCGGAAACATCTCTTTGAACAGGGCCAAAACTTTCCTAAAGTCCAAAGAGGGTTGCGTAGACTTAGGCTCGTCCAGTTCTGAGTGCGGTTCATCTTCATGTGCAGCACCATCATCATCAGAAAGTCCCTCATCCGATAACTGATGAGGGAACGGCAACGGAGTGGGTAACGGCTGGTTGGCTGAGTCCGGCCGCACGGGTGCATGCGTGACTGAGCCGGACGCAACGTCATGGAACTGCTGCCCAGTCTGTGAGCTGGCAACAACCATAGCAGCGCGGGGACGCACAGCGTCTACTCCAGACTGTCTAGACCGATGTGGGTGAGCAGTGGCAACCACACTGGGTTGCGGAGGTTGACGCACCGCGTCAAAACAAAACAACTCTGACGGTTGTTGAACCTCCCGAACGTCAACGGATACCTCCGTGCGTCGCTGAACGTCAACATGCGGCTGGCAGATCACACTGGAACGCATGGGTGGCGGAACTCTCTCAACTGGAGTGCGTGAGGTTACCTCAGCGTCCCCAGGACGCACAACCGATCGTGTGGGTGGTTGTAGGCAAGGAGCTGCACTAGCTGGTGCGGCAGCAACCTTCTCCGCACGAAAGTCCTGCATAAGCGACGTTAGTTGAGACTGCATGTCTTGCAGTAAAGACCACTTAGGGTCTACAGGAGCAGGTGCGGCGACAGACGGTGTAACAGTCTGAAGCGGTACCGCTTTGCCTCTCTTAGGAGGTGAGCAGTCATCGGATGACTGCAGCGAGTCCGAACTGACCCAGTGGCTACAACTGGGCCGTTGGACTTGCGCGGAAGGGACCGACTTGCGCTTTAACGGTCGTGAGACCTTGGTCCATGGTTTCTTTCGAGAAACACCTTCCAAAGACGAGGTATAAATGGGCTCTCTCGTCTTTGTTAGGCAGGGGCGATCTTGGGTAGATACGCCCGATACCACGGAGGGAACGTCTGTTCGCTGATTAAAGCCTCTCGAACCCATTTGTTGTACGACATTGCTTCTCCCCTGGACTTGGGAGCTTGCAAGAGGTCCCGGACTAGGAGGACGACAGGCACGAACAGACGAACCCTCAAGCGCAACACTATCCACAACACTATCACTCACTTTAACACTTCCCACTGCACTTTTACACTTCAGCTCCTTCACATCCGCCATGAGCTGATTACGGTCACTAGCCAGGGACTCAACTCTCTCACCCAGAGCTTGGATGGCACGCATCATATCAGCCATCGAAGGTTCCTGAGTGCCAGAAGGGGGATTAGGAGCAACCACTACAGGGGAAGGAATAGGTTGTGGGGCATGAGGAGAGGAAATGTCAACAGAACGAGAGGAACTTCTCCTAACTCTATCTCTCTCTAGCCTACGTGTATACTTTTGGAATTCGATAAAATCGAATTCCGAAAGCCCAACGCACTCCTCACATCGATCTTCCAATTGACAGGTTTTATCCCGACAATTGGAACAAACAGTGTGAGGGTCGATAGAGGCCTTCGGAAGACGCCTTGAACAGTCCCTAGCATTGCACTTCCTAAATTTTGGGACTTGTGAAGGGTCAGCCATTTTGAATTGGTCAAAGGGGAATTCAAAAACTATCAAAAAGTCATCAACAAAGAATCCGTAATCAAAAAGAGTTCAAGGAATTGCGAAGAGAAAGCCTGCACAGCGAAAGCTCAAAACTAGAATAGTGTACTTCACCAATTAGTTGTGAAAACAAATCCAGTTTAGCAACAGCGAATAAGCACGTCTTGTCGGGAGCACGACAGAGAGAAAATTGAGTTCTTTGTTTACATTGAGTACTGGGTATCTGGACGACAGATGGCGCTGTTGGGCACACCCGCAACCTGTGTAGCGATCGCTGGCGAATTTTACCTTAGAGTTTTCTGTCGAGCAACAGAGTTGCAGCTATTATAATCACCGGCTAAGTTTAATATTGAAAAAAGTATATTATTTTATATAGGAGAATTATGAGAGAAATAAGTTAATTATTTTATAAAAGAGAACTATGAGAGAAATGAGTTCATTATTTTATAAAAGAGAACTATGAATAGCAAAACACTTACTCTAGATACTTCTGTATGCTATTTTGTATTGTAACATTGTTAGTGATAGCTCTTGATGTCCCAAAAGGAATACCTTCCAGATCGACAGGACTGTCCCATATCTGACCAACCATACGATCTAGAAGGTGACCATGTTTATCAAATTCCTTTTCTACCTGTTGGATGAGCAAGAAAATTGAGCACCTCTTAAATATAAGAATACTCTGCCCATACAAAAATCTACAGTAATCGAAAAAAATATGTTCTAAATTTAGATAATGACAAAACATTACAGTAAACTAATTCTAGGGCCTGTACTCATTGATAATGAATACCCCTATACAGCATAGAAGTCTTCTTTGGAAAAAGACTGCATACTTATTTTACAAGCTATATGAAAGAATTTGTAATACCTGTACTCTGTTCTAGAGGCAATAAAGGTAATTATAATACTGTGTAAAAAATGTCCCTGACACAACGGCAAACATGATGTTAAGATACAGCGCATTGTACTAGTCTTTTTCAGATTTGCATTGTAACTATCAATAATACTAATTTTACACTTAACAGGTTGTTATTTTATAATCAAGCTTTTTGGTAGATATTTTGCTAGTATGCAATATTTCTCATCCTAATTTTTTAAAATTAGACAACACTGTAAATAAGAAAAAAAAATATTGAATTAAATTTTGAAAATTTAAATCATCCTGGCATTGGAAGTTCAGAATCTTAAAATTTAACCTTGGTAAAAGTGTTCATTACATTTTCCTTATTTTCTCCTTAAAATCTTTTATAAAGCCAAAGTAACATATCTGTAATACTATACAGTAATGCCATTGTCAGCTGCACTAAAGTCGACAATTTAACCATATAATACAGTATTTCTTTTTATCCTTACTACAATATGACAGCAATATTGATGTTTGAGTTACATAAAAAATAATCTTTAACAATAAAATACCAAATAATTGGATGAAAAAAATTACAAGCAGTTGTAATAGCAAAACCAAGTCAGGACTCAGAACTTACCTTCACAAGGAGTTCAGTAAAGACATATGCTCCAACACTGAAGCCATGGATCAGTAAGGGATTCTGTGAAGGGTTTGCATTCAGAAACTGGAGAACTTGTTCCACAACAATCTGAAAGTTGAAATGAAATACAATACAGTACAGTACAGGTATTAGCAACTATACAGTAACTAAATTTACAGTACAGCACACTACCAGAAATTGGCATCCAATTTGTCATGTTTTGGGGAAAAAATGGAGAATAGCATATCTTTTTTTATGAACCTCCCCTGATACAGTATTCATATTGCTTCTCTATGGAAGCTCGGTTTTATCAATGTTTACGTCTAAAATTAAAACATTTCCCACAATCTTTCCTTTCAATAAACTTATGCCTCTAGTAAAGTACTGGAACAATCTAGCAGTTAATGGCAATAAACAATGGCTGGTGGAAGCCATACTACCTCTGTCTTCAGTCTCTATGTCACTGTCAGCTTGTAGACCAGTCCCTAACTTCAAATTGTTCAGATTTATATTTTTAGTGCTTTCAGAGATGTCCCCTGGATTTGTTAGTACCTACTGTATAAATTGTTCAATGGAAATGTTTCAGGGCAATCCTTATCCACATTCCCTTTGTGTCTTGTATCATGGCCAGTTTTGTTAATTAAATAACTGCTGTGAAGAGTGCAAAAGCCCACTGTTTCTTTTATGTTTTTATGGTTGCAGATACAATTTTAAGCTCAAAGAACAAAAGGAAATTTGTTTTTAGTTTAGGGGAAAATTCAGAGAAGACTAAGCTAGAAGATTATAGCTGGAATAATGATGATAATGACACTCAAGCACTGAATCCCAATACAACACTTAATGAGTCTACTATGCATATCAGACCCTATGACATACTGTTTTTCGCAAATATCTTTGAAACGAAAACTCGGATCAGCATGGTGCTTTGGCAAAGATTGTTTCACACACTCGCTAATTTTTGACACTACTGTGCATTGTCAAATGCTGCTAATTATGGCGTTTACTCTTGACTGTGAAGTCAAAAACCTGCGTGAGCCATTTACACATTCGAACAGGTGAGGCGTGACGTAGTAGTGACGCCCATTCATCCACTAACTCCGCCCCTGCCTTTCCCTACTACCACCATCCCTCCCTCCTACCCTACTCCTACTCCCTATTCCCGCCCTCTTTCACCTCCATACCTCCCTTTCATCTCCCTCAATCCCCCTTCTCTCTCTCTCTCTCTCTCTCTCTGCACACGAAGAAATGAAGCTATGCACACATATGACTTATTTATAATGGCGGATAACTCGAATGTATATATGTTAAGTATGGTAGGGTGTTTTATGTATGACCCTGATTCCTGTTCCAGCGCAACTTGTTGTTGCTTAATTATTGTATGAGGTTTGTTTGACAATTATACAACCATTGAAAGTTATACGAGTATGCGACCCTAATACCCATAGGTTATGTTGAACGTATGATGGGATGAAGGTTGTAGCTGACGCTTGGTCATTTATAAGAAATTGTGTAAGAGATGGAAAGGAAAAGGGTGGAACTGAAGTGGGAATCCGATGCAGAGTAAAAACTTAAAACGAAATTGAAGTGATAAGTATATGAATAATTTATTCTAATATTAGGAAAAGGCTGCCATATGTTAAGAAGTCATTGCAGACATAAATAGACAGCGAGTATATGATGGCTGGATTAATACTATAAATAACTGACCACATATTTTACTTTTAATATTCATCACTCTCGACAAACAGGTCATCTTCCTCATCACTGTTACCTTCTGCACTTACCAAATACGGTATAACCGTCAAAGAAGCAAGAACATCGATTACGATTGTTTGCATAAACGATCAAACTTTACTCGGCATATAATTTTTATTAATCTGTCATTAATTCGTCATACTAGTGTCTGGCTTCATATACCATGTAGCCTCAAAAGAAGAGAGAGAGAGAGAGAGAGAGAGAGAGAGAGAGAGAGAGAGAGAGAGAGAGAGAGAGAGAGAGAGAGAGAGAGAGAGGTGGGGGATGAGGAAGGGGTAAGGGAGGTATGGAGGAGAAAGAGGTAGGGGGATAAGGAGGGGGTTAAGAGGGGAGGAAAGGGAGTAGGGGAAGCCAGGAGTGGAGGTAGTGGGTGGATAGACGTCACAAAAACGTCACGCCTCACCTGTTCGAATGTGTAGTAGCTCACGCAGGTTTTTGACTTCACAGTCAAGAGTAAACGCCATAATTAACCACATTTGACAGTGTACAATAGTGTTAAAAATTAGCGGTGTGTGTGAAACACTCTGTGCTAAAGCATCATGTTGATCCGAGTCTTCGTTTCAAAGATATTTGCGAAAAACAGCATGTCATAGGGTCTGATATGCATAGTAGTTTTGATAGTGATAAACTTCAAAAACTATCAATTTCTTTAACTTCTTTTACGAAATCTAAGGAGGCCAGTGAATCTGAACTAATCTGCCATATTCTAAACCCCAACCTGACTTCTTTAATTGAATATAATGGTCCTAGTGCTTTATTCAGTAAAAGCTCTGATGGTGACAGCATGTTACAGATTCAAGATTGTCTCATAAAACCTAGTTTACTTTAGATTCTTCTGCTGTGAAACCCTTACCTTCCCACAATCCTAGTTGCTCTTTTAGATAATTAGATTGTGAGGCAGAAAAAAAAGAAGTTGATAGCCTGCATCCTAATATCCCTCCACTCGTTGAAGTAGTTAACACTTTTAAGTAACCTCGCATTTCATTGAAGTAGTAAGCGCTTTCAAGTAACCTCATATTTCGTGGTATTGTGTTAAGATTGCCTTGCCTTATGCAAGACATGGGCTCTTGCTTTGGCAGCCTGTATCGTTGTAGTAGTAAGCACTTTTAAGTAATATGATATTTTAATTATAAAATAAATTTTTGAATATACTTACCCGGTGAATATATAATAGCTGCTACTCAGCGGCTCGACAGAAAACACACTCAAAAGACTCGCGAGCGATCACTATGAAGGTTGCGGGTGTGCCCACCAGCGCCAACTATCGGCCAGATACCACTCTCGCATGTAAACAAACCCTTCAATTCTTCTCGTCCCGCTGCGTCTCTATTGGGGAGGAAGGGAGGGCCTTTAATTTATATATTCACCGGGTAAGTATATTCAAAAATTTATTTTATAATTAAAATATCATTTTTAAATATTTAACTTAGCCGGTGAATATATAATAGCTGATTCACACCCAAGGCGGTGGGTAGAGACCAGAGTTAATTAAGTTTACAGCGTATAAGCTAAGAGTTTTTGACCGTTATCAATATAACAAAACCAAAATATATAGGTACCTGGTAAGGAAGTTGACTTAGACGATTACTCTGCCTTGTAAGTCTGTCTTCCTCACGAAGCCCAGCGATCCTCTTAGGATGCTGAAAGACTCCCAGGAGCTGAAGTATAAAGGGTTGCAACCCATACTAACAGGACCTCATCAAACCCCTAATCTGGGCGCTCTCAAGAAATGACTTTGACCACCCGCCAAATCAACAAGGATGCGAAAGGCTTCTTAGCCTTCCGTACAACCCAAAAAACAATATTAAAAAAACATTTCAAGAGACAGATTAAAAAGGATATTGGAATTAGGGTAATGTAGTGGTAGAACCCTCACCCACTACTGCACTCGCTGCAATGAATGGACCCAGTGTGTAGCAGTCCTCGTAAAGAGTCTGGACATCTTTTAAGTAAAATGACGCGAACACTGACTTGCTTCTCCAAAAAGTCGCGTCCATAATACTTTGCAGAGATTTATTTTGCTTGAAGGCCACGGAGGTTGCTATAGCTCTAACTTCGTGCGTCTTAACCTTAAGCAAACATCGGTCTTTCTCATTCAAGTGAGAATGAGCTTCTCGTATTAAAAAATCTGATAAAATATGACAAAGCATTCTTTGACATAGGCAATGATGGTTTCTTAACTGAGCACCATAATGCCTCAGATTTACCTCGTAATGACTTAGTACGAGCTAAATAGAACTTAAGAGCTCTAACAGGACATAATACTCTTTCCAGTTCGTTGCCTACGATCTCTGATAAGCAAGGAATATCAAAAGATTTAGGCCAAGGACGAGAAGGCAGTTCATTTTTTGGCCAGGAAACCAAGTTGAAGTGAACAAGTGGCTTTTTCTGTAGAAAAAACCTTTGTTCTTACTGAAGGCATGAAGTTCACTGACCCTTTTAGCCGAAGCCAAGCACACTAGGAAAAGTGTCTTGAGGGTGAGATCCTTCAGGGAGGCTGAATGTAATGGCTCAAACCTGTCTGACATGAGGAACCTTATGACCACGTCTAAGTTCCATCCAGGAGTTGCCAAACGACGTTCCTTAGAGGTCTCGAAAGACTTAAGGAGATCTTGGAGATCTTGGAGATCTTTATTGTTGGAAAGATCTAAGCCTCTATGTCGAAAGACCGAAGCCAACATGCTCCTGTAGCCCTTAATCGTGGGAGCTGAAAGGGAGCGAACCTTTCTCAGATGTAAAAGAAAATCTGCGATTTGGGCTACAGAGGTACTGGACGAGGACACAGATGCTGACTTGCACCAGTCTCAAAAGACTTCCCACTTCGACTGGTATACTCTAATGGTAGAAGCTCTCCTTGCTCTTGCAATCGCACTGGCTGCCTCCTTCGAAAAGCCTCGAGCTCTTGAGAGTCTTTCGATAGTCTGAAGGAAGTCAGACGAAGAGCGGGGAGGCTTTGATGGACATTCTTTACGTGGGGCTGACGTAACAGATCTACCCTTAGAGGAAGACTTCTTGGAAAGTCTACCAGCCATTGAAGTACCTCGGTGAACCACTCTCTCGCGGGCCAGAGGGTAGCAACCAACGTCAACCTTGTCCCTTCGTGAGAGGCGAACTTCTGCAGTACCTTGTTGACTATCTTGAATGGTGGGAATGCATATAAGTCCAGAAGAGACCAATCCAGTAGAAACGCATCTATGTGGATTGTTTCTGTATCTAGGACTGGAGAGCAATAGATTGGTAACCTTTTGGTCAACGAGGAGGCAAAGAGGTCTATGGTGGGTTGACCCCAAGTAGCCCAAAGACTCTTGCCCACGTCCTTGTGGAGGGTCCATTCCGTGGGTATCACCTGACCCCTCCGACTGAGACAGTCTGCCAAGACGTTCAAGTCCCCCTGGATGAATCTCGTCAACAGGGAGATGCCTCGATTTCTTGACCATAAGAGAAGGTCCCTTGCGATCTCGAGCAGCGTGAAGGAGTGCGTGCCTCCTTGCTTGGAGATGTACGCCAAAGTTGTGGTGTTGTCTGAGTTGACCTCTACCACTTAGTTTCGAAGAAGCTTTCGAATATCATCAAGGCCAAGTGGACTGCTAATAGCTCCTTGCCGTTGATGTGCATGCTCTTCTGACTTGAGGTCCACAGACCCGAGCATTCCCGACCGTCCAGGGTCGCACCCCAACCCAAATCCGACGCGTCTGAGAACAACACGTGGTTTGGGTTCTTGACTGCTAGGGATAATCCCTCTCTCAGACTGATATTGCTGTCCCACCATTTCAGGCATGCCTTTACTGGTTCGGAGACTGGGAATGATACCGTCTCTAACGTCTTGTCCTAGTTCCAGTGAGAGGCTAGATGGAACCGGAGAGGCAGAAGGTGTAGTCTCCCTAGTGAGACAAACTGCTCCAGGGATGAGAGAGTCCCTACGAGACTGTTCCAACTCCTGACTGAACAAACGTTTTCTTTTCAGCATTAGTTGGACTTCGAGCAGGGCTTGTTCTATTCGGTGGCAGACGGAAAAGCCCGAAAAAAAACTGGACTGCGAATCTCCATCCCCAAATATAGAATAATCTGGGATGGGATCAGTTGGGACTTTTAGGTTGACCAAAAGTCCCAACTCCCTGGCCAGACTCAACGTCCAATGTAGATCCTGCAGACAGCGAAGACTGGACGATGCTCTGAGAAGCCAGTCGTCCAAGTACAGGGAGGCTCGGATCCCCGATAGATGGAGGGATTTTGCCACATTCCTCATGAGCCTCGTAAACACGAGAGGAGCAGGACTGAGGCCAAAGCACAGGGCTCGAAACTGGTACCCCACATTCCTGTAAACAAACCTCAGAAACGGTTGGGAATCCGGGTGTATAGGAATGTGGAAGTATGCCTCCTGAAGGTCGAGAGAGACCATCCAGTCGCCTTCCATAAATGCTGTCAAGACAGCCTGGTAGACTTCATCGTGAAGTTTGTCTTGACAATGAACACATTGAGCGCACTAGCCTCTTACGTACTCCTGCAGTGGACATGGCTGCCAGATCATTGGAGCCATCCCTGAGGGACTTGTTCCTGCAGAGAACGTGGCTGTCAGATCAATGGAGCCATCCCTGAAAGCCTTGTTTATGCATGACATAATTGTACAGCAAAACTTCAAACGCTCGAAAATAGCTCTGAAGTCGACCATAAAATCTTGGAGCGTCTCATGGCGAGGCGCCAGGGAGAGTCTATGAGGTTTGAGAAGTCTATCTGGGCAGAGGCAGGAACTCCCAAGCCGAGAACTTCTCTCGTGTCATATCAGACTCTCGCTCTATAAGCCAGCTTAAAAGTAGGGAAAGCAAAGGCTGTCTCCCCCCAAACTCCTCCTGGTGATAAACCAGTCGCCTAGCAAACGTAAAGCTCTCTTAGAAGAGCGAGAGAGCACTAGCTTATAAAACAACGGCTTCGAAGTAGCTAGGCCTAGTGTAAACTCTGACGTTTAGGCGAACGAGGAGCAGCAGTTACAAAAAGATCCGGACAAAGATCCTTAAAAATCAGCATGATTTATTTAAAGTCCATAGAGGGCTAAGCAGCTTTAGGCTCCTCTCCGTCTGACAGAGTCCTCAAGGGAATATCAGTAGGAGGGGGAACAGCAACTTCCTCATCTGAAGGAACCTTGTCCGACAATAGCCGAGTCTCAAGCAAGGGAGAGACCTACCGTGGTGGCAATGCTTTACAAGCAGAGTCCACACGCACTGGTACATTAGTAGCGGACCAGGACGCAACGTCATGTAACTGCTTAACAGTCTGTGAACTGTCAACAACAACAGGTGCGGGAGGACGCTCGGCGTCCACTCGAGACTGTTTTGACTGCCTAGTCTGAGCAGTCAAAACAACTCTAGACTGCGGTAGTTGACGCTCAGCGTCAAAACAAGTCAACTCCGCTGGTTGGCGAACGTCCTGAACGTCAACAGGAGCATTAGGAAGCGGCCTAACGTCCAAATGCGGCTGAAAATCAACACGTGACCGCATCGAGTGAGGCTCTACATATCGTGACTGACGTGACTTAGCTACGCCAACGTCAACAGGACGCACAAAGGTTCATTTGGGCGGCTGAAGGCCAGGATCTCGATGAGATAAACGGCTAGGATCAACGTGAACCTTATCGGCAGAATAGTCTTCCATAAGAGAGGCAAGCTTATTCTGCATGTCTTGCCGTACAACCCATTTAGGATCAACGGGAATGGTTGCGGTAAGAGACGAGGGTAACGTCTGTGACTGCAAAATCTTGCCTGCAAAAAGACTCTCGGAGCCTGTGTTACGCTTTTGTTTAGGCGGCGAGCAGTCTTCCGATGACTGCATAGGGTCAGAGCTGTCCTAATAGTTAAAACCAGGACGCTGGACCTGTCCTGAAAGGACTGACTTTCGCTTAAAGGGCCTCGAAACCTTGTTCCACGGTTTCTTATGCAAAAAGCCTTCGGATGACGAGGAGAAAATCGTCTCTCTCGCCTTATGGTAGGGGTGATCTTGGTGAGATACACCTGATACCATAGAGGGAACGTCTGTTCGCTGATCAAGGCCTCTCGAACCCATAAGTCGTACGACATTACTTCTCCCCTGGGCTTGGGAGCTTGCAAGAGGTCCCGGACTAGGCGAACAACAGGCACGAACAGACGAACCCTCGGTCGCAACACTGATAACACTTTGCGCAATATCACTTTATCACTACGATTTTCTGTTTGCACTTATTTCACTGAAATCGAATTTTTTAACAATTCACATTAGGTATGAATAAAACTGATTTCTACCTGAAGCACGCAATTCTACCCTCATCAAAAGGTTATAATTGCGAAATCAGTCGTATAATGTAAGCACATTAATACAAGCAAAAAACAGTAAACATTTTAAGATAAAAAGATCAGTGGCTGGGAAAGAGACTAAACACTAGTTCATTCAAAACTATGTTTTCAATCTCTCACCGTACAGTGCCTTGGGACGAGAATAAAAACTAAAAACGTTTTATCCTTTCTCCCCGTACAGAGACTAGGGACGAGAGTAACTCGAGAACAACGTTACTCGCTAGGGACGAGAATAAAGATCGGAACGTTCTCTCTCCTCTCTCTCTCTCCGTCTCTATCTCTCTCTCTTGATTTCGCACCGAAGAGAAGAGCCCACTTACGTTTCGTCAATAAACAGGTTATTTGACCAAAGGAAAAAACTGAAAGGTTTTTCAATTAAAAAGTTCCTTTAAAATAGAATTTAAAACATTTAAGCTTTGAAAGAAGAATGAACAAAACGTCAGAATCGATTTACTCTTTCTGCAAAGTGAAACCGTGATACTCTCTCTCTCTATCGTAACGATAGAGCGCAAACTGCGTAGCATAAATAAACTAAACGTTAGTTCATCTTTGAAACAGTACGAAGACTATTCAAAGAAAATCTTTCATAAAATATCTACTAAAAAATATTCATTTAATAAGTTTTAAATCATTAGCTCTGTAAAAGTTATTTACGATTGAAAGGGCTCAACGTTGTTTAACTTCGGTTTCCAAGTTAGGACCGCCTACTCTCAGGAAAGGTCGCATATAAACAAATCATTAAAATTTATCTTGATGTTTATTATAAATGGAAAGCTAATCGAAGAGGCCTATTAAAGGCGGTTGAGATATAAAATATATAGAGGAAAATCTATAATTAATTTATAACGTGATAAGATAATTGCTAAAAGCCTAAAACACACTTCCATACTAAGGGAAGGGTCGGCCATTTAAAAGTCAAAGAAAGTCCAAAAAACAATCCAAAGTCATCAAAAATTAAATCTATCCAAAAACGAGTTCAAGATTTAAGTTGAAGATAAAACACCTGCACTGCGAAAGCTCAAACCAAAATGAAGTACTTCACCAAATATGTTGAGAAAACTCCAGGTTCTACAGCGAGTAATGATACGTCTTGTCGTCAAGGTCGACAGAGAAGAATTGAAGGGTTTGTTTACATGCAAGAGTGGTATCTGGCCGATAGTTGGCGCTGGTGGGCACACCCGCAACCTTCATAGCGATCGCTCGCGATTTTTTTAGTGTGTTTTCTGTCGAGCCGCTGAGTAGCAGCTATTATATATTCACCGGCTAAGTTAAATATTTAAAACTCATATTTTGTAACTAGAAGTCGTGGCATATCATATAATTCTCTTGGAGCCAAATGTATGGTAAAGTTTCTGCAAAAGCTGATTAGTTTCATTATGTCTTGGATGGTAGTGTGTATCATTCACTTGTAAGGTCATCCACTAACTCATTACTGGTGTAAAGTGCTAGTAACCTATCTCAACTACCAAAACAAGTATCTTAACAAAAGAAATATGTAGCACTTTCCATACAGAAATGTAAACAAACAGGAAAACCATTAAGAAATGCCTCTGATCATCTTTCTGGATAGGAAGATGAGGATGAAGAAAACACATAGGAAGAACCCGACTCGGATGATGTATTTCCTTTTCAATCATCAAGTTACTGAAGATCTGACAAAGCCACTAGAAATGGCTATTTCCAAGACTATTTAAACACCTCAATTCTACCAATTTGTTTTGGATAGAATCAATAAACTGTTATCTCAGAAGCAAGAAAGGCCAGTAATTTTGGTTCTCATTTATTGTTGAAGCCTTCTATGCCACAAAGACATTCCAACTTGCATAAAACAAATCTATTTCCAAATCTTGTCCTAGATTACAATAAAATTCCTCCCTTGGGCCCATCATTAATGGGAATAGACAAAATATTTAAATGCAAGGTTTGAAAGATGGTTTACTAAAGAAATACTGTTTGTGGGTAATAAAGTAGGAAGTATTTTTTAAATTCCTTTGGAGATGCTATAGTAGGAGTTATTTCTAATCTTATATTAGAGAAATTTCTAGGCCATTAATATTTGAATCTGGTTTTACATTATCTGACATGTTTAGGTAAAACTTGCATATAGTTTCCAAAGCTGTAGCAGCTTGTGTGTGTTTTGTGATTAGGAGAAAATAACAAGTATGTGCCTCAAAGGTTGGGATAGTGTCTGAGGTTCAGAACCATTTATTGATGTATTCTCCTATTTTGGGTCCTTTTTTTAGTGTACAGTATAGTAAATAAGACTGATAAAGTAATTGCTCAAGTGGATACCTGGACTCAAATGCAACGTTTTTACGTTACTTTCTGAGGATAACCATGTTTGAACCTTCAAGCCAATAGCTTTAACTGCCTTGGAATTGTCTCTTAAGGAATTTTTTTTTTCTTTTTTTACCATAAACCAACACCTTTTCTGTTTTCAGAAAGAATGGTCAACCCCAAAACCAGATTTTGGATGACAGAACCCTATTTCTCTGGGAAATATTTACCCATCCTGAGAAGCAATGTCTCTGCTAGATATAAGAGTATTCTTGGTGCGAGTGGTGTTTAGCGTCGGAAGACTATGAGTACTGTACACAGAACCCCTCCGTGGTCAGAAAAACCTTGGCTTCTCATATCCCTGGGGGGACATGATGTCTTAAGAATAAAAACTCCTGTTAATCAGAACTTTGGCACTCCCTTCTAAGACTAGAGAGGCTAAAAAGTCTCTCTGGAAAAGATAAGAAGTCACTTATGCATAGGGACTTTTAGTAGTAAGATATGCCTTTATGAAAAGGCCTAGACCCATGGAGTGATGTCATCACCAAGTAGGAGCAGTCATGACTACTGTATATATATGAGTACTAACCAGGTATGGCTAGGAGAAATATGTCCTCCATACCTCTTGATTAAGCTTGGCCCTAGTGTTTTCCTGTCATGAATCATTTGATTTTACTAGATTTCTTGTTAGCCATCGAAATGGCTGATGCCCTACTTACGGGGTCCTTTTTTTTCAGAAACCAAACTTGGAAAATACTATATTTTTTGGAGTTATTTTATTCTCATTTGGATAATGAGAACCAGATCCAGTGAATTTCATTTGTACATTTTCTATTTCTTGCCTCTCAGAAGTCCATGCATAAAGAGTACTACTATAACCCCTCTCCCCAGGGATACTATGTATTCTCCTCTGTTGGTGCTCACAGATCAGAAGTGAATTCTTCATCCTGAACATGGCTACCCTGTTGGTTAAGGCCTAACATGAAAACAGACCATCTTTATGGGGTTGAGTTGCTAGGGACCCCCCTTGATCACATGGCATCAAAGAACCTGCCACCTTTCCTGTTTCTGGTTCTATGAACAAATCCAGACTCCGGTTGGAAAAGAACTCAGGTTAACTCTTCCACGATATTTTCTCTCGAAGAGGTTCCTAATCATACGAACAACTAGTTATTCTATCACGTAGAGCAGTGCGAGTTTCTGATAGAACAAATAGCTGGGACATATCACCCCCTTTTGGCTGCTCCAGAAGCAAATAGTCACTTACACTTTTTTTGAGTAATGAAAACTATCTGAAGAACCTATGCACTCTCAGGGGAGAGAATTATTATTATTATTACTATCCAAGCTACAACCCTATTTGGAAAAGCAAGATGCTATAAGCCCAAGGGCTCCAACAGAGAAAAATAGCCCAGTGAGGAAAGGAAATAAATAAATGATTTGAACAAATTAACAATAAATCATTCTACAAACAATAACGTCAAAACAGATATGTCATATATAAACTATAAACAGACTTATGTCAGCCTGTTCAATATGAAAACATTTGCTGCAACTTTGAACTTTTGAAGTTCTACTGATTCAACTACCCGATTAGGAAGATCATTCCACAACTTAGTCAAAGCTGGAATAAAACTTCTAGAATACTGTGTAGTATTGAGCCTCATGATGGAGAAGGCCTGGCTATTAGAATTAACTGCCTGCCTAGTATATCGAACAGGATGGAATTTTCCAGGAAGATCTGAATGTAAAGGATGGTCAGAATTATGAATAATCTTATGCAACATGCATAATGAACTACAGTAATTGAACAACAGTGCCAAAGATTAATATCTAGATCAGGAATAAGAAATTTAATAGACCGTAAGTTTCTGTCCAACAAATTAAGATGAGAATCAGCAGCTGAAGACCAGACAGGAGAACAATACTCAAAACAAGGTAGAATGAAAGAATTAAAACACTTCTTCAGAATAGATTGATCACCGAAAATCTTGAAAGACTTTCTCAATAAGCAAATTTTTTGTGCAACTGAAGAAGACACAGACCTAATGTGTTTCTCAAAAGTAAATTTGCTGTCAAGAATCACACTTAAAATTCTAAAAGAGTCATACAAAGTTAAAAAAACATTATCAATACTGAGATCCGGATGTTGAGGAGCCACTGTCCTTGACCTACTTACAATCATACTTTGAGTTTTGTTAGGATTCAACTTTATACCCCACAATTTGCACCATGCACTAATTTTAGCTAGATCTCTATTAAGGGATTCAGTAACCTCAGATCTACATTCAGGGGATGGAATTGATGCAGAGAGAGTAGCATCATCTGCATATGCAATAAGCTTGTTTTCTATGCCAAACCACATGTCATGTGTATATAGTATGAAAAGTAATGGGCCAAGAACACTACCCTGTGGAACACCAGATATCACATTCCTATACTCACTATGATGGCTCTAAAGGTGGCACTTTCAAGTCTTTGGACACCCTCTCGATAGGCCTTATGGTAGCATCACAACAAATGACCTAACTGCCAGCTCTCACGGGACACGTGCCAGTTGTAGCCTCATGCCTAATTATTCTCAACATTATTTGCTAGGAGGAACTCTTAAAGGCAGTAAATGATCTTGATGGGGCTTGAAGCCTGCCTTGGGTTTTCACCCTAATGCAAGTAAGTGTGCCTCATTCCCTTTGTATTTGATGATATACTATAAAGGATAATTTTTTGTTATGTAACATTTAATGTTCATACCACCTCACCCCGGTGAAGCTTCCATTTTTAAATTTGAATGAGCAGCCTTGCCTTTCCATGAGCCGGTTACTCTGTTCTCTGGCGGGTCTATTTGATTGGCTAGTATTATTTATTGCAATTGTATCAGAGAAGAGTATAACTCTTACTTCACAGAGACTTCACTCCTGACAAGAATCTGAAGTTTGGCCTTGCCTCTTTACAAGCCAGCTACACTGTCCTCTAACCTCTAACGGTTCACATTGATCTTTTTCTATTACTTATAGTAATTAGATCTTCCAGAGAAGAAGGGTATACCTCTCAACATCACTAAGACTTCCTCCCTCCCTCCTAAGGAAGACTACCCATATAAATGACTCAAAGTTTGTATATCCACATAGGAATAAACTGCAAATAAAAAACCTGAGTCCTTTACCAAAGGTCCCGCCTCAACCAGCCCGCAAGTCTTTGACTAGGTGAGTGTTGTGAGGAGACATTGTGAGCAATCGTCCACTTGCTACTTGCGCATCCGCTGCATTTAACCAGCAATAGATCATGAGCAATCAACCAAATTTTTGATTGGCCAGTCATAGAAAACACGCTTTGTGACTCATGTTTGTATAGCAAGGAAAAATGTTATTTTCATTAGTAAAATAAATTTTTGAATATACTTACCCGATAATCATGTAGCTGTCAACTCCGTTGCCCGACAGAATTCTACGGGAGGGATACGCCAGCTATCACTATACTAGAAGGGGGTGTACTCACAAGCGCCACCTGTGGCCAGGTACTACAGTACTTGTTGTTGACGCCACCTCACTTTTTCCTCGGTCCACTGGTTCTCTATGGGGAGGAAGGGTGGGTCAATTAAATCATGATTATCGGGTAAGTATATTCAAAAATTTATTTTACTAATGAAAATAACATTTTTCAATATTAAACTTACCCGATAATCATGTAGCTGATTCACACCCAGGGGGGTGGGTGAAAAACCAGTGTACAAGACTAAAGGATAGCTAAGTATCCCGTATTTCATATAATCAGTTATCCACAATAACAATGAAATAATAAGTACCTGGTAAGGAAGTCGACTTGAACCGTTACTCTGCCTTTAATAAGATCGTCTTCCTTACTGAGCGCAGCGTTCCTCTTGGAAGGCTGAATCAACTCAAAGGTGCTAAAGTATCAAGGGCTGCAACCCATACTAAAGGACCTCATCACAACCTTTAACCTCGGCGCTTCTCAAGAAAGAATTGACCACCCGCCAAATCAACAAGGATGTGGAAGGCTTCTTAGCCGACCGTACAACCCATAAAAAGTATTCAAGAGAAAGGTTAAAAGGTTATGGGATTATGGGAATGTAGTGGCTGAGCCCTCGCCTACTACTGCATTCGTTGCTACGAATGGTCCCAGGGTGTAGCAGTACTCGTAAAGAGACTGGACATCTTTGAGATAGAATGATGCGAACACTGACTTGCTTCTCCAATAGGTTGCATCCATAACACTCTGCAGAGAATGGCTCTGTTTGAAGGCCACAGAAGTAGCCACAGCTCCCACTTCATGTGTCCTTACCTTCAGCAAAGCAAGGTCTTCTTCCTTCAGATGAGAATGTGTTTCTCTAATCAGAAGCCTGAATAGTCAGAAACTGAGTTCTTAGAACTTGGAAAAGAAGGTTTCTTGATAGCACACTATAAGGCTTCTGATTGTCCTCGTAAAGGTTAAGACCTTTTTAGATAGTACCTAAGAGCTCTAACTGGGCAAAGTACTCTCTCCAGTTCATTCCCCACCAAGTTGGACAGGCTTGGGATCTCGAACGACTTAGGCCAAGGACGTGAAGGAAGCTCGTTTAGCAAAAAGCCGAGCTGCAAGGAACATGTAGCCGTTTCAGAAGTGAAAACAATGATCCTGCTGAAGGCGTGGATCTCACTTACTCTTTTAGCTGTTGTCAAGCACACGAGGAAAAGAGTTTTTAATGTGAGGTCCTAAAAAGAGGCTGATTGGAGAGGTTCAAATCTTGATGACATAAGGAACCTTAGGACCACGTCTAGATTCCAGCCTGGAGTGGACAACCGACGTTCCTTTGAGGTCTCAAAAGACCTAGGGAGGTCCTGTAGATCTTTGTTGGTGGAAAGATCCAAGCCTCTGTGGCGGAAAACCGCTGCCAACATACTTCTGTAACCCTTGATCGAAGGAGCTGAAAGGGATCTTACTTTCCTTAGATATAACAGGAAGTCAGCAATCTGGGTTACAGTGGTACTGGTTGAGGAAACTGCATTGGTCTTGTACCAGCTACGGAAGACTTCCCCTTGAGACTGATAGATTCCGAGAGTGGATGTTCTCCTTGCTTTGGCAATCGCTCTGGCTGCCTCCTTCGAAAAGCCCCTAGCTCTTGAGAGTCTTTCGAAAGTCTGAAGGCAGTCAGACGAAGAGCGTGGAGGATTGGGTGTACCTTCTTTACGTGAGGTAGACGTAGAAGGTTCACTCCTAGAGGAAGAGTCCTGGGAATGTCGACCAGCCATTGCAGTACCTCTAAGAACCATTCTCTCGCGGGCCATAGCGGAGCCAACCAACGTCAGCCGTGTCCCTTGCGAGAGGAGAACTTCTGAAGTACCCTGTTGACAATCTTGAACGGCGGGAATGCATACAGGTCGAGATGGAACCAATCCAGCAGAAAAGCATCCACGTGAACTGCTGCTGGGTCTGGAATCGGAGAACAATACAATAGGAGTCTCTAGGTTATCGAGGTAGCGAACAGATCTATGGTTGGCTGACCCCACAGGGCCCAAAGTCTGCTGCAAACATTCTTGTGAAGGGTCCACTCTGTGGGGATGACCTGACCCTTCCGGCTGAGGTGATCTGCCATGACATTCATACCGCCCTGAATGAACCTCGTTACCAGCGTGAGCTTTCGATCTTTAGACCAGATGAGGAGGTCCCTTGCGATCTAGAACAACTTCACGAAAGAGTCCCTCCCTGCTTGAAGATGTAAGCCAGGGCTGTGGTGTTGTCAGAGTCCACCTCCACCACTTTGTTAAGCTGGAGGGACTTGAAGTTTATCAAGGCCAGAAGAACCGCCAACAACTCCTGCAATTGATGTGAAGTGTCCTTTGCTCCTGATTCCATGTTCTCGATCATTCCTGTCCGTCCAAAGTCGCACCCCAGCCCGTGTCTGATGTGTCCGAGAGGAGACGGCGGTCGGGTTTCTGAACAGCCAAAGGTAGACTTCCTTGAGAAGAAAGCTGTTCTTACACCACGCGAGAGAAGACCTCCTCTCTTCGGAAACAGGAACTGAGACCGTCTCTAGCGTCATGTCCTTTATCCAGTGAGCAGCTAGATGATACTGAAGGGGGGGGAGGAGGATTCTCCCTAACACGATGAACAGGGCCAGCGATGAAAGTGTCCCTGTTAGACTCATCCCCTACCTGACTGAGCATCGGTTCCTTCTCAGCATGCTCTGGATGCATTCTAGGGCTTGGAAGATCCTTGGGGCCGACGGAAAAGCCCGAAAAGCTCGACTCTGAAGATCCATACCCAGGGAGACAATGGTCTGGGATGGGATGAGCTGAGACTCCTCAAAATTGACCAGGAGGCCCAGTTCCTTGGTCAAATCCATAGTCCATCTGAGAATCTCCAGACAGCGACGACTTGTGGGAGCTCTTAAAAGCCAGTCGTCTGACGGAGCCGGACACAAGATCATGGTACTGCTGCACAGTCTGTGAACTGTCAACCATGGGGAAGCGAGGAAGTACAGTGACAACCCGAAGCTGTCTAGACTGTCTGGGTCGTACAGACAACTCCTTATCGGGTTGCTGAGGTTGCCGCACTGCGTCACAACAAGTCACTTCTGCTGGTTGTTGAACGTCTTCCCAGTGACACACTGACTCCGTAAACAAAAAATCCTTTAACAAGGACTAAGCTTGGACTGCATGTCTTGCAACACAGCTCAAGGTCTAAGGGAGCAGGTGTGGTAACAGACGGGGTTAGTGACTGAAGTGGAACCATTACCTTCCCTGGAAGCATGTTATGCTTAAATAAAAGTCCATAGGAGGCTACGCAGCTAAAGGCTCCTCTCCAAATGACAGAGTCCTCAAGGGAATATCAGAAGGAGGGAGAAAAGCACTTTCTCATCTACAGGGACCATATCCGAGAAAAGTTAAGTTCTCTCAGTGAGGGTTTCAATGGTGCAAAAGCAGCAGACTAGAAGGCAACGTTATGAAACTGCTTGACAGTCTAGTGAGTTGGCAACAACCAAAGATGTATGACTGAGAAGCATGCGGTAAGGTATGCAGAGCATGTTGTATGCAGAGCATGCTGTATGCAGAGCATGCTGTATGTAGAGCATGTTGTATGCAGAGCATGCTGAATGCAGAGCATGCTGTATGCAGAGCATGTTGTATGCAGAGCATGCTGAATGCAGAGCATGCTGTATGCAGAGCATGTTGTATGCAGAGCATGCTGTATGCAGAGCATGCTGTATGTAGAGCATGTTGTATGCAGAGCATGCTGAATGCAGAGCATGCTGTATGCAGAGCATGCTGTATGCAGAGCATGCTGTATGCAGAGCATGCTGTATGTAGAGCATGCTGTAAGGTAAGCAGAGCGTGTTGCATGGCGTTTAACATTTCTCAGAAATTCCATGACCAGTGCTAGAGTGCTTCATGCATGCTTGCATGGGGTTTTAATATCAACATAATATTTACCTTACATTCATAGCTCATGATTCATTTTTGTTTTGAAGATATTTTTGCCATATTTAGCGATATTGTTAAAAATATATTGCAAGGAATACATATATATTTTTATATAAGTAAGACAAATAACCTCCATTATCATAATGTTTGTGTAGGCATACATGTATATGATTACAAATGCAAGTTATGAAAGTAATGAGGTGTTATTATTGTCATTTGTAATTTATTAAGTTGAGGAGAAAGTGGCAGATGCATGCGTTGAGGTGGCTGACTCATAGCATGAGGTTGCTGCCTCAAGAGTTGCGCTTGCTGTAAGGGTTGCGGATGCGCAGTAGCAGGTTCCTGAGGAACGAGTTAAGGTTCCTGAGGTGTGAGCTGCGAGAGTTGATGTAGCGGCTGCGCAGAACGCAGTTCTTGTCTCGCGAGTTGAGGTTCCTGAGGAGCTAGCCTAAGCTGCAGCGAGTGCTGAGGTGGCTGCCTCATTGATGGAAGAGGTAGTCGTACCTCAAGAGATTGTTGCCTCTCTGGTGGAACCGCAAGCGGAAGCGGAGGAAGTAAGGCATAAGATTCCTGCTCCCATTGCTGAGGTTGCCTTAAGGAAGGCGGAGGTTGCTGCACACCGCTGGTAACTGGCAACTCAGTACGCGGTAAGGTATCCTGAGGAACCTCAACATCGTACGCCTGGCAGACTGGACTGCGGTGAGGCGGAGCGATCGCAGGAGGAGGTGTAACCTTCTCAGCCTGACACTCACGCATTAAGACCGCAAGCTGTGACTGCATGGACTGCAGCAAAGTCATCTTGGGGTCGGCAGACGCTAAGGTCTGCTGAGGCAAAGCCTTAACAGAAGATGAGGTCTGTTATGGCATCACCTTACCTCTCTTAGGAGGTGTGCAGTCACCTGATGACTGCGGAGAGTCAGAGCTAACCCAATGACTGCATCCGGGTTGTAGAACTCTAACTTCGTACGTCTGGCATAGGTCTGGACTTTACGTTTAAGAGGTCTTGAGACCTGAGACCAGCGTTTTCTCCCCGAAATTTCTTCTGCAGACGAGCAAAATAAGGGCTCAATCGTCTGCGGGGGGGAGTGACGGTCTCTGTAAGACACGCCCGCAACCACCGAGGATACTTCTGTGCGCCGATCAAGGCCTGCCGAATCCTTTTGCCCTTCGACATTGCTTCTCCCCTGGGCTTGGGAGCTTGCAAGAGGTCCCGGACTGGGAGGACGACTGGCACGCACAGAAGTACCCTCACGCATAACACTGACACTTTGCGCTAATCACTTATCACTTTTGATTTTCTGTTTGCACTTATTTCACTGAACTCGAAACTTTAAGTGGTTTGTACCTGAAACACGCAATTCTATCCTTTCTCAAAAGTTAGTAATTGCGAAAACAGAATTACAATGTAACAGAAAAATCTAATGAAAGATAAATAATTCAGTGGCTGGAAAGAGACTAAACACTAGATCAAATAAACTACGTTTAAATTCTCTAGAAACGTTTACCTTCTTCCCCTAAAGAGACTAGGGAGAAGAGCAAAAACGATAACAACGTTACTCGCTTGAACGAAATGTTTATCCTCCTCTTTCTCCCTCCGTCTCTATCTCTCTCTCTCTCTCTCTCTCTCTTGACTTAGAACCTGAGAGAAGAGCCCAATCATATATATCGTTAAAACATATTATTGTTAAAGGAAAATATTTCTCAGAATGAAAAGTTCCTTTATTAGAATTAAAACCATTAAGTTAAGAAAGAATGAACAAAACGCTAGACACGGTTACTCTTACTGCAACGTGACACCGTGAAAATTCTCTCTCTATCGTAACGATAGAACGCAAGTTGAACGTTCTGAACGTCAACAACTGCAGAGACAAAAACAAAACGTTAGTTCAACTTTGAAAACAGTACGAGACTATCAAAGAAATTCTTTCAAAAACATTAAAATAGCATAATATGTTAACAGGTAAAACCGAAATGACGGGCTCAATGTTAATTAACTTCGGTACCAAGAAAAGACCGCCTACTATTAGGAAAGGTCGAATATAAACAAATATAAAAATTAATTTTAATAAGTTTATAATAAAAGGAAGTTAATCGAAGAGGCCTATAAAAGGCGGAGAGATATAAAATAAATCTATAACAAAATTAAGAAAGAGAGTCTATACTCTCTTAGACACCAACACTTCCGTCTAAGGGAAGGGTCGGCCATTTAAAGGTGAAAGAGAGTTCATACTCTCTTCGTCACCATAATTAAATTAATTCCAAAAGCTAGCTAAGCTAACATAGAAGTTTCCAGTATAGCGAATAGCTGCAAATTTTAGAGAAATACTTCACCAAACCGTGAACAATACTCCAAAATCATAAGCGTATCCAAGAACGTCTTGCCGGAAGCACGACAGAGGAAAAAGTGAGGTGGCGTCAACAACAAGTACTGTAGTACCTGGCCACAGGTGGCGCTTGTGAGTACACCCCCTTCTAGTATAGTGATAGCTGGCGTATCCCTCCCGTAGAATTCTGTCGGGCAACGGAGTTGACAGCTACATGATTATCGGGTAAGTTTAATATTGAAAAATACAAATTATGTAAAATTTGTAGTTTTTCTAGATTAAAAGAATTCTAATTTTAATTACATGGTACTGGGGTTTATTTGAATAGGTAATTGGAGGATGAGGTAGTATTTAGGGAAACTATCTTAAGTTCCCCATTTCAAAATGTATTTTGAGATGGTTTGTTACCAATGATCTAGAGTACAGGCAAGTCTAACATATTAATTATTCTAATTTCTTAAAATATATAAACAACTTACATATCTCTTTCTTTCACTGATGACCCACCTCCCTCAGAGTGTGGGAGTCAGCAGTGTGAACATCAGGGGAGGTTCATAGAAATAACAGAATTCTAATAATAGATTTTATTTATATACTCGCCTGATGTTCATTTAGCCCACTCTCCTCCCACCTGACTTGTGGGGTCAAGAGGATTGGGAATAGTTTTGATTTCAAGACTGAATACAAATGCACTATGGCTTGCCCCAGCCATTGATTATTGCCTTTAACTACTATATTGTTGCATTACTGCACTTTAATAAAGGCATACGACCATTAAAAAGAAAGAAAACTAAATTTTTTAGTTTTATGGGTAAACATCAATAAAAACCAAGCTTCCAGTGAGAAGTGATATGAATATCAGGGGAGTAAGATAATTACAAATTCTATCATAAAATTATATTTTTGCAAGATATTTTGTAAATTCAAAGTAAACTTAAACAGTATACAGATAGACCAAAATAACATCTATAAATCATCTGGATATGTAAATGAAGGCTGCTGTCCAGAGGAAATCTTTAAAACTTTATTTCCTATATTAATTTCACTTTTCTTCATATGAACACTCAATTTTTGAGATTTCAAAACGGGGAAGTGTAAACTTACCTGTGAGCCTTTCGTAGGACGGAGGAGATCATAAGGCGTTACTCTGACTTTCAGCACATCAAATCCCATATTATTATACAAGTCTGCATATTT
The DNA here is from genome assembly GCF_036898095.1 of Palaemon carinicauda. Taxonomy (NCBI): domain Eukaryota; kingdom Metazoa; phylum Arthropoda; class Malacostraca; order Decapoda; family Palaemonidae; genus Palaemon; species Palaemon carinicauda. The sequence goes on along the minus strand of NC_090729.1, from coordinate 165,964,341 downwards.
TCTTATGTGTTTTTCTTTGGACATTAACCAGCAGAACAGTAAAGTCATTGGTCGAGACTGTTCTGCATATGCAGGCCCCAGCTGCAAAACAATTTAGATTTAATTATAGAATTATGTAGTCAGAGTTTGAGTTAAAGGATGATGAGAATACTATAAATAAAATTTATTGTAAAGTCTAGGTAAAGTTCAAGCATATGAAGTTAGAAAACATATATCTAAAATTATAAAACCAAAATCTTAAAGAAAAAAAATCTAATTACTGCAGACCTTTTCCTTACTACTTCAGGGATTACCATCACATAATACAATATTACTGTACAGCATTTTTTCACAAAAAAACATTTCTGTAATATTTCTCTCTACAAAGAAAGGCAATGAAACATTAAAGGAAATGTTCATAAATTTCATTGTCAAATGGTTAGTAGGAGTTATAAAAAGTTTATATCCATGTATAAAAATAATCACATCAGACTTATTAGATCCTACATAGCAAAGGACATCTGTAAATGTTACTTGAGATTCAGAACCATGTTTCATGTAAAACTTTGCACAACAAATTCTAAATTACACAATCATATGCAGTTTCAACAAAGCCAAGAGAACCCAACAGTATGCATATTCAATTTCATGCCAAACTGTTCAGTGCCTTTGTACTGTATCAATTTCATCTACAATTATTTTGTGGTAGCAGATGCAACACACAACTTAAAAATATGACCAGAAGTCAGTAATGTTACTTTTAGAGTGATGCCAATAGCAAAGACCAACTAAAAAAATTTCTCACCAGAAAAAAGGAAAGAACACTACCATGCTTTTTAGTAATTAGTATCTTATTAAGACTACTGAACCAGAATACTGAGATAAGATTAATTTAGTAAGACAAGGTGCTGCAAAATGAAGAGTAGCTAATTCTTTACAAATATTAATTTTTCAAGCAATCTGAATTCTAATTTTTCAGTGGACATGAAGTGAAAACATTTAGAAGACATTTTTCCCAGCTGACTCAAAATGCTTCATATGCTGAAGGTCCTCGATAAATAATAGCTGAACTGTGCCATTGTAACACTAGTTCTTTTGAACATGCCCAGAGGGGGTGTCCATTTGCAAAAGAATCTGTAAATGGAATACCAATATTAAAAACTAAAACAAAAAAAATATTAAGTTCATTTTAAAAAGGTGACTTGCAAGACAAACCATCACCTAAGGGGCATTTCTATCATCTTTTTAAAATTTGTCTTTGAAGCTTAAGAGCTATGAAAATAAATAACCATAATCTGGGAGGATTCAAAATATTTAATAACTGTACAATACAGTACTGTACTACAAAAATATATTTGAGAAAATTACAATAGACAGTCATCACAGATGACCCTTAGGTTTGAAACTGAAACAACTTTCTTACAAATCTGAACAGAAAATTCACCCCGATATAAAACACCCTTAGGATCCTGCATCAGACTCTTCTAAATTGGAATCTAGCTTTCACTTTAATTTACTACCCTTTACATCTGCACTAGGTGAAATTAGTGGTGAACTAGTGGCCAAACCTACACCAGGATGTTCCCGCTGCCATTTGAAACATGATGCAACGTTTCTCAGCTCTAGTCAAAGTTTCTAAAGAAGAATTTAAAATCCATGTTTCCCGTTGATTGATAAAGGTTTAAAAAGACTGTTCACAAACACTTGCTTTAGTGACCAGAGGTATATTAGGATCCAGACTGCCAGCCAACTCTTCTATCTCAAAATCAATAGGTCATGTAGAGCTGACTGGATCACAGAAACAGGATATGAAACAATCTGAGAAAGTGGGGCTACTGACTCTATAATCTGCTGCATACTAACAGAATCCTTACTGACTGGTTCACTAGAATCCTTAGGCACAACTTGAAGAGTAATCCTAAAATTCAAAACAGACCGGGTTTGGCTAGGCTGTCTTTGCCCAAAGGAGCACTAGCCGACCACTGTGACTTTGGCAATAGTCAAAGTGGCATTAGTAACCTCACTCTCACTCTAACCAACTAGTCTAGTCTTTTTCTGGTATTACCCCTGAACTAAAAGAAAAAAAAAAAAACTGACAAGAATCTTTAACATGTTCAGCCACTAACGACATATTTTTTCAAGAGAGGAACTGTTAAGGAACTTCCTTCCTCATAACAATTTTTCAAATCGCACTTTTGATCATTATCTCCCAGCAATAAATTCTATGAACAACTTTCCCTGTAATGCATAGCAAGGCCTTTAACATCCCTTTTTAATCTGTAAATCACAAAACCAGAATCTAGAGTGCAGACAGAACAACTACTGTACCAGTAAATGTTGTGACGAGCCGACAAAAAACTGAAAAGACAAAGGAAATATGGCGTACCAATGCACAAGGATTACTATGCACTGCAATATAATCCACATTCTCCACTAGAGGGGGTGAGCTATTTTATAAGAAAACAAAATACGATTTTATTTATTTTTAGGATAGACTTGAAAAAATATTGATTACCCTTAAAACTTTTTTCATGACAAAATTACACAATCTGATCTTGGGAAGAGTTTAAAGTAGACTAATCTGATGACAAAAAATTATCAATCAAAATTCAACACAAAGCAATAGGGAAGCAATTCAGAGAACAAACCAAATAAAGATGTATTAAGAAAACAAATAATTTACAATGTATGGAATAAAAAAAGAAATTGGTAAAATTTTTAATAAGATGAAAGCAACTTCCTTTCCAAGCTACAGTACAACTGATATTGAAGGTACTCACAGAAGTCTGCGAAAAGCCAAATTTTTGTCTAAAGGCTTTACATAATACTGTATCTTCTATTAACTTCAAAATAAGTTTCTGGAAGAAGAGCAAAAGCTATGATGAGGAGTACACCTATTTCCAACTCAGGGAGAATAGCAGTTGAGGATTTTGAAGCTTTATTAGGTGAAATGTTCAAGTGCTTTAATTTTTTTGTCTTTCAACCATTTACTACTGATTATTGAATTGCAATGAGAACACTTTCTCAACTGATGGAGCTAATCGTATGCAGTAGTGATAAACAATAACAGTAAATTAGGGAGCAGCTATTCTACTCACAATTTCCTTTAGTAAAAATGGTGCCTCTGCAATGCCTGAATACAGACATCAAATCTGAGCCAACAAATTCATATTGGATTGCATTGCGAAACTTTAAAGTTTTCTACATTATTAAACAGTCTTAAGGCCCCTATTATTTATTTCTCCCTATCTGTCCCTGACAAAATCAGTTCACTAGGTAACTCATCCCATTATCGTCTACATTTAATATATTGTACTGTACAAGCATCCCATACCATCAGTCACTGTTAATAATGACATACCATGAATCATTACTACGCAGAGTCTGAGACAGTTCCAGGGTTATCTGAGCAAGAGGTTTACATCAAATGAATTATAACGGATTCAATGAGTCACCTCCAGTTTCACATTTTACTGACCTGTACTGACACATGCATGGCTTAATCTTTGCAAAAAGTTAAGTGCATACTGTACATAAAAAGATTATTGTAAGTCTTGAAAATTACCTGAATACTATTCTTTGGTAAAGGTAAATCACTGGAAGCTGGGAAGAACTCTATACCTCGAGATAACTTCAGGGAGTGCACATTTCGAAACTGTATGAAGGCCATGGCTGGCAATACATGTGTCTGTGCTTTCAACCCCATCAGCGAAGCAGGTCGTAACTGCAAGAGAAAATTTTGATGAAGAATTTGCAAATTTTTTTGTTAACTAGAAAGGAATGCTGAATGTTTATAACTGCTAAAGATCTTATAAACTAGAATAACTCCTGTTGGTAATTGTGATCTAATTCATACAAAATGCATTACAAATAAATTACACTATACGCCTATAGTTTCTTAAACAAAATAAATATTAGAACAGATACTATACTATATATATATATATATATATATATATATATATATATATATATATATATATATATATATATATATATATACAATGTGTAGACTATGGATAGTTTCAGGAAATCATATTATACAAGATTACTAGGAAAAAATTAATCATTCCCTTGAGCACAGATTTTACATTATCAGTCAAAAGGTATTGAAATACTGAACAACCAGTCGTTACGACAGGGTCGAGGTGAAATAAGTTCTCTCCTCTATCTTCAGTAATGTATTAGGTATAGATCTTAATCCCTCCTCTTTATTAAGATATCCTGGGCCTTTCTGCAGTTCCTGGCCCTGCTACTTCCATATCAGCTACTTTTGTGGCCAACTGTTCTGCATCTTTGCTCATCACATAGATATTCTTCTCAAATTTTGGAATCAATTTTTTTTCCTGCCTCACTTTTAACGAGAGAATGCCTCAACGTAGTCATTAGGCTTCAACATGGATTATCATTTCCATGTTGATGGCTTGTGACGAGCAAGATGGCTCTCGAACTGGGAATACTTTCCTCAGTGTGACTTGAAATTTCTTTCATAATTTTTTTATTACTTATTATTAGTCAACCTCCTTCATATTTTATCAGTGTCTCCCACCGTGCTTTTTAACTTCTCTTCCCCCTTTCACTGTGCAGTTTTGGGAACGGATATCATTGCTGGGATCAGAGTTTTCATTTTAAACCAATTGTGGGAGCTGTGGTGGTCCTGCTAATTACTTGATAAACTTTGGATTAAAGGACTGTCGATATTACTATAATGGCACATGGAATTATCTCGTACAAAAAATTGTCCTTCAGATCCCTGGCGTGGGCTGGTTTTATGAGATAGGACTCTCGTAATTCTCTCTGGTTTGCCTCTCACACTTTTTATTGCAAGTATTATTACCTGAATATGGCAAAACCATAGTTTCCCATCAGTTTGGGAACTGACCCTTATTCTAACTTTTTTAAAAACTGGAAAGGACAAAGTGTTAGCTGTAAGCTACTGACCAATTTCATTGACATGCTTATGTAAAATCATGGTAAAGGTGGTCAATGCAAGGCTCCTATGTTAAAAAATAAGGGTATTTTATCACTTGAGAAAGTTGACTTGGGTCTCGCATTTCGTAAGGCTAAAGGTTAAAGGTTTTGAGATTTTAAATATTTTAAAAGTTTTGGCTCATATTATCTTGGGGAGCAGATCTTCAGACTCTCCTAAGACTGTATAAAGCACTTATTTTATCCAAACTTTCATGTGGATGTGAAATATACGGTATTCTTCAGGCTCCCCAACCAAGTTGAAGATTTTAGATTTCATTCACTATGCTGGGACCAGATTAGCTACTGCATTTAGGTCATCCCCCTTCCCTAGTCTGTTAGAGGATGCAGGAGAGTGACTTCTGGACTTATATCGCCAGTCTTCTATAATTAGATACCTGTATTGGTATAGGTTACAGTGGCTTCCTAATTCACTGTCTTTCAAACAGTCAATAAAGAGAATTTCTTCACCTGCAAAGAGACTCGCTCTATATTCCCAAAGCTACTGTATATAGATTTAGAGTGAACCATTTGCTAAATACTCTGAATCTTTCCAGGAGTGGGGTACTACCTTTTAAGTAATCAGTTACCCCTCCCTGGATACAGTCTAAGAAGATCAGAATGCAAAGGATGGTCAAAATTATGAAAAACCGTAAGCAACATGCATAAAGAACTAACTGAACGATTGTGTCAGACTTTGATATAAAGTTTTTTGGTATCAGTTATCTTTGATACATGTATACTTTGTAATCTAATGATGGTTTTACATAGAGTACTGTACTTGTTCCATTATGAGAATCTAAATGTTAATTACATTATAACATATTTTCTTTGATTTGAAAAGCAGTGATATTTATTGCGTATTGTATTATACTTTTCACTTTGGGAATGAAGATGTTAAACGAAAAGGAGAACCATAACACTAATTCATCTCTATTAATTTCATTGTTTATTCTAAGTTGTATTTTGGCTGATTCAGATGAAGAACTCGAATGGTAATGATTACTATTCCTCCATTTCCTTCGAGAACCCTAGTGTTGTGAGTATTTTTTTTTTTTTTACTTTAAAGAGCCACAGCACCAATGAATCTATCATCATCTGATTTTAAGAATCGTCATACTATTCAATACATATAATATATATTTTGTGCGTGTGTGTAACAGATAGTCTAAGGGAAACATGCTCCATATTAAGACTCCCCAGCGGTCAGCCTCTCGCCACTGGCTCCTATACAAGCATGGAGATCAAGATGTCTTAATCCAAAATTCAGATTGAATTTATAAACTTGATTCATATGATCCCAGCACTGGAGTCCAAGGTTAGGAATGCAAAACAATTTACCCAGCCCCCAATTAAACTACCATAGTTTTTCTCAGCATGAATACACGAGTAGGCTACTATTCATAACCCTTTAATTACCTCTACAAAATAAAGTGGAAACAATGTAACAGTTCTTAATTCCCTTATCCGAATATTAATAATACTATCAATAATGAATTGATCTATTTCTTTTCATGCAGCCTAAAGTCAATCGGAAACTCCTTTCCAAAATCAAGAACCTTAACGCTGATATTCCACAACCTCTTGTTAACCAGGTTCTGAAAACTCTGAAGCAGAGTCTTACCTCAGTGGCAGATCTGAGTGCCACGGTTGAGAGCCGAGACGTTGTCCCCACCAGGGCACACAGCCGTCCTTGAAAAAGCATCTCGATTGATGGATTTTCTTTCTCAAAGTTAAATTAATCGCTGCTTAGGAATATTTGGCTACAGGAAGCCACCGCCACCACAGTAGATCTGATGAAGGGAAGTTTATTGCTTAAGTGTTTCAGTCAGCTCCAGATGTAAGCAGGTCTATATCCCGTACATTTATGTAGAAGAGGTATAATTTGTTTTCGAATTCGGGGGTCTGGTGGCCACTGTAGCCAGGCAGGAGGTTGGGCTGGTTATCCTTGCTTCTAGTAAAGCGTCATCGTCAGATTGAGTCGGGAATCTGCAAAGAAAAATTTTATTACATATTAACTGGACAGTTTTGTAGGATATATCATTTTCCGCTCAAGAGTGTAAATAGGCCTATAGTAATATTCCATCCATATACTCTTTTCAGCAATCTCTCTCTCTCTCTCTCTCTCTCTCTCTCTCTCTCTCTCTCTCTCTCTCTCTCTCTCTCTCTCTCTCTCTCTCTCTCTCTTAACATCCGACATAAGATACCCTGAAAATATTTAAAGATATTAAGTAAATATTTAAAAACAGTACCCGACAGCCTGTTTGGAAAAGTTCAAAGCGGTGACGATGAAAACCAGATTCCAAGTCAAAACTTATATGATGAGAGAGAGAGAGAGAGAGAGAGAGAGAGAGAGAGAGATAAATGCAAATTCGCTGAGAGCCAATTCGATTAGCCAATTCATGATCGTAAATTCACATGCAAAGACATCCCCAGACTTAATAAAATGGTCAGATTACATCAATACGGGACGAAAAAAGACCTTTTTAAAAAGATTTAATGTGTTTTGGTTTATTTTTTGTCACTTGTTCTTGGTTCATTTTTTATGTCATTCTTTTTCCAACATGAAATGGAATACGCCAATTCAAATAGTATGTAGCAATAATGAATAATGTCAAGGAACGGCGACCTTTTAGTTTCTCCTTGAGGGAACCACGTCTGCTTGCCCCTAATCGAAACTTTGGCAGTTAAGTTCATATAAAAACATGGTGATAAAAAGGTATAAAAAAAATTCTTGCTACGTGATACCGCAAGTGTACTTCCTTATATTGCCTTGTAAAAAATGGTGTATTGCAAGGAAAAGGAGGTAGGGTATGGTAATAAAGTTAGACCACAACTATTATGTTGGAACGCCATATATATATATATATATATATATCAGCGAATCTTGTCACCCATTTACCGTTGGATGAGCTTGTGGTTGATAGCTGGAATCAAACACTGGCCCCAGAGATTCGTAACCTGAATTTTGACAATTACTTGATAACAGGGTACACCATGCCATAACGACTTGACAGGGTTGGTAAGGTCGCGTTTCAGTGGATTCTATCAATACTGAGCTTGAATTAAACTTGGGTTCACAGTCTGGAAGTTTTTAAGGTATGAGACTTAGCTACAGTGGCGCATATATATATATATATATATATAAAACAAAACCAACAATGTATGAAAAATGAAATTTATTTAGCTTTCGAAGGGACCATCTCTCTTCCTCTTCAGAAGATGGTCCCTTCGAAAGTTGAATATACTTCATTTTCCATACATTGTGGGTTCTTTTATTTATCATAAATACACGGAAAGTTGTGTATTTTAATATATATATATATATATATATATATATAATATATAATCATAAGTGGGCATTAATTTTAAATGCTTTTGCAAAACATGTAATAAACCTTAATCAGTCGTGTGAAAACTTACAAAATATTTAAATGGTCACTGCAGTCGACTCCGGGCAGAGGCGAGAACCAAGCGTTACTGACATCAGATGAAAACTGAACCAGACGCAATAAGTGCTGTGAATGAGGATTGAGAAGAGGAGGTGGGGGAGGGGATGGATGAGTTATGGATGGCAGAGAGAGAGTTTTATTCTTTATTCAATGCCGTTTAGCATGACGTTTTAGAGGATTGTGTTTTAGTTATATTTATAACAAAGAAATGTCCGAGAGAAAATAAATTACCCAAATTTGTTTACAATAATCATTACAGCTTGTCGTTTTAGACCAAATATTTATTTAAAAGGGAAATTTTAAAATTATTTTTCTTCTACTCTAACAACTAAAACCAGCTCATACTATATGTGTAACTGAGTTGGGTAAGACAGGTTGGCCCCAACGTTCGACCGCCACAATGACGTACCTACTCACGTCAAACCGGCCGTTGACGGGACCATGCGTACGTTTAAACGAAAAAAAGTGGTAATTTCGGTTTACGGGAGTAAAGGGGAGCAAGATACGTGAATGTGTGATCCCAGCATTATTATTGCTAAATTCTGTCGAGGTGGCTCGCCAACATCTAAAGTGAAACGCCCAAATCGTAACTTCAAATCAGCTAGATTGCTATGTAATTATCAAATAAAAATTGGTGACAAAAGATCGGGTGAAATCTTTAGTTTATCGAAAGATTAGACGAAAATTATCAGATAAGAACTATAAATATCTATAATAGGAATAATGATTCGTTTTCAGCCAATTACAATAATATTTCTGATGACATACCACGCTGATAAGCGGCGCTTTGAAAGCAATTTTCAAGGTTAACAATTTATTACAAATTCTTGGACCTTGACCTACAAAAAGAGACACGAGGTCAAAAAAGCTCTCACAGTAAGAAAGAAACATATCTCGACGTCTACTCTTATTCTTACTCATACCATTTTAGATTAATTAGCTTTGTTGTCACCAATTATATAATTTTCAGAAATAGCACGAAATCTCTCAATAATCGAACATATTATCTTTACATTACGTGTACAGGAAATGTAATCACCGCTTACTACATCAATCAGCTTATGACAGCACTCTGCTTGAGATATCCTGTGTCACTGGTGTGTTCATGTCTGCGTTTCCACAGATTACACTCCACTGCACAAATGAAAGCGTGCAAGCACTCATACAGCACACATACATACACTATATATATATAACATCTATATATATATATATATATATATACTGCATATATATATATATATATATATATACACACATAGTGTGATGGTGTGTGTGTGTGCTCACGCAGAGACAGACAACTGTGGACACATCTTGATATGGCAAAGCGAAACTTCATGTTTCGCACTTACTAAACAAATGCCAGAAACTAGGAGTTTATGCGAGAAACAAAATTTCCGTAATTGACAAATGAAAAATAACTAAACATATTTTAATGTCCGCTGTACGAAATAATACCCCGTTGTTATAATGAAGTCAGTAATGAGCAATAGTAAGTTAAGTTTTATATTAAAAGAACAGATGGTATCATGTCAACAACTCCAGACGTTGATACACTTGCAATTTGAAATAACGGTTGATAAGAGTATGTTAGTATTGTCTCAAGCATGTCTTTCACCAAATGTTTTAGAAGTTGAAGAATTTCCTACATTTAGCTTTTAGATTGTAGTACCCAAAGGGGTTTCAAAGAGTTACAAAAAAGAACTTTGGCATTTTGCTTTAACCAAGGCCCGTATAACCACAGAATAAAAAAAAAAAAAAATTGTCGTTCTTTTTTATCCCTTGCAAGTGACCATTAGGCATTTTCAGCCAAATAACAACAGATGAAAACAAATTTCCAGAAAATTGTTACGATTTTCTTGATAAAACTAAAAAATACAATTATTTCGCCATGGTCGATTTCACATTTAAAAATTGAATCTTCTTATCTGCTCTACAAAAGAACAAAATCATATCGCCACATTAAAGCTACAGTGAGACAATGGCATTGGCCCAATGACGTCACAACAAAACGAAGCCAAAAGTTGTTTAATGATGTTATTTCAAGCTAAACCTCTCGTGAGAGAAGTTACGAAGTATGAGGTTACGTTGGCTCTGTCTTTACAAAATTCTTACTCTTGGGGGCTATTACGTCTCATCTACAGGATATTATCATGTCTTGTCTATTAATCTATTCTCATCTGTCTTATTTTTACTTCTCTTTGAGCAGTGTTCTCTTGAAAGAACTAACAGCGATTTCATATAAATTATGAAATATAATGTAACATTTTAAAAAAACAATAAGTCTTCACCATTAAACTATACAACTCTCCAAGGAGCCTACTTAAATATGGATCGTCACAAAAAAATGTAGAAAAAAAAAGTTCATGTAGTTCCTGGTTGAGGAATCACGTGAGGCATTAAATTGGCGAACGTGAGGGTTGGCAAGAGCGCTTATCTTAATCTATAAATATAAAAAGTAGTTTCGAGGTTTAATATTAGTCCGGGTTTTTTTTTTACTTCAATTCTGTTTTTCATTAAGTTTTTACATGGCAAAAAAAAACGACCCTTTGACCGTGAACATAATATAAAAACACACTCTCTCTCTCTCTCTCTCTCTCTCTCTCTCTCTCTCTCTCTCTATATATATATATATATATATATGTATACATATATATGTATGTATATATTTATTTATTTATACACTCACACACATACGTATACAGGGTGGTCCAAAAAGTAGGGGGACAGTATGTGGAATAGGTTTATATTTCGCCTTTTGTATTTTAGTTCACAATAAAATTTAAGGGCTTTTAGGGCAATTAGCTCAAGTATATTCTCCTCTGTTTTTCCAATGTCTAGAAGTTTCTCTGTAAAACCACTTTTTATTTTCCCTAAAGTTCTTATTCTGTTTTTTGTTTCTGACCTTCTTTTTTCCCCTCTCTCTCTCTTACTTCATACTCGACTAGGCAGTCGTTCCTCTTGTATTCCTGTACCTGCTCTTATCTTCTATCTTTACCAAAAGGTGTGATGACTTAAGCTGAGAAAGATCCGTCTCTGTTACTCATTCTCCATTAATTACACATACACACATATAAATAAATATATATATATATACAGTATATATATATATATATATATATACATACCTACATACATACATATGTGTTGTTTGTATGCGCACACGCACACACAAACAAACACATATAAACACACCCACTATATATATATATATATATATTTATATATATAAATATATATATTACACACACACACACACACACACACACATATATATATATATATATATATATGTATGTATAAATTAAAAAAATTATATATATAACCTATTAATCTTAATTTAGTTCAAAATCACATATTCTACAAGTGTGAATTTAGTTAAATTCACATTACCCTAAAATCGGAATGATTTTTTGCGGAAAATATTCCGTTAGAATATCCGTTAAATTATGTTAAACGGCACATTTTGAATCGAAAAAACAACAAAAATTTACGAAACTAAATATTGGTAAAAAAAAAAAAAAAAAAATATCTCCTAAACTACGGCCTGTGCAAAAGTAGATAAAAATCTCCTGACTTTGTGGGCACAGCATTTGTCCGCGCTGTAACAATGACGTCATCAGACCAGGTGTTTCTATTTCTAGATAGGGATTTGCCATCATTAAGTCATTTTCCGCTTCGGTTTTTAATCATAGCAACATTAATATTTTGCCAGGTTTTTAAATCAGCCATAAGTACTGTATATTAATAGTGCCCCCTCTCCCCCCCCCCCCCCACCCAGTTTCCGACTAGGTTTGCTCGACTCCCTCCAGAGGTCCACACCAGGCGACAGGCCTCCCATTCCCTTTACAAAGCTACCACTCTTGGGGATGGGGGGGGGGGGTTGTTAGGCCTGCTTATAACCAAGGCCGTCTCGAGGTATATTTGGACCATGGCCTGTAGTAAACCAGTGTCTAGAACAAAAATTATATTACCCTAGTTAACACAGATTTAATATACGAACCTAGCTACGTTAATACTGGTTTAATATAATGCCCTCGCAAACTTAGCTAGGTTAATATATATTTAATATACAGGCCTAGGAAACTTAGCTAGATTAATACACACTTAATATGCTTAATATGCAGGCCTAGTAAGCTCAACTAAGACCCGAGAGTGAACAGAGAGGAAAAGGGGAAACCTATGAAGTATACAGTGGGAGAGTTCCCGTGCTAATTTTTACCACTTGTTCTAATTTGATAGTCCCCTTTAAGACTAACGGAAGAGCACACAGCTGAAAAGACTTATACCACTTTTCTACATCTGCTTAGCACATGATTATAAATCACATGACGATACAGACAACTAAATTTTTTAAGTAGGGTGAAAATATTAACTTTCAGTTATCTGTGTCACTGTATGAAACGGGAAATCGGTTCTTTCTAGACAAATTTATTTTCACAAAATGACTTAAGTTAGCTTTAATGTTCGAAATAAACTTGGGGCATACATATCTGTTTGCCTGTTATTATTTCCAACTCCCAGTACTATTCTATATACCAAAGTTCAAATCCACAGCAACAACAACCCATAATCAAGTAAATTTCGCTGGTACATCGAGTCTTGCAAAACCTCAGTATAAGAAAAAAAAAATATACATAATCAGGATGACGTGCAAATTTAAAGAAGAAAATGTGGAAAATGAAGAGGGAGAACGATGAAAATCTTGAGTAAAACGAAAGTATAAAAACAAGTTACGTCTTCCAAAGGATCACTCGTATATTAATTGATTTACACTGGCTGCATATTAAAGCAAGAATTGAGTTTAGAATATACATTACCCCACCAAGTTATCAGAACCGGACGTCCAAAATATCTCTTAAGAGAATTGCTACACATTGTGCAGCCAACATATCGTGTTAACACGAAAATACGTGCAGATGGTTGTAAATCATTGACACCAAGATATGTGTCTATTGTTAATTTCTAGAGCCTTCAAATATAAGGCCACAAGACTGTACAATAAGCTCCCATTAAACATCCAAAATTCTTAATATATTAAGGCTTTCAAGAAGAAACTGGAGACTTTCTTGTTTTCGAAGTGCTTTGATAATGTTGACTTGATAACAATTGAGCAATATGCGGTGTGAAATACTGAATGCCTTGGAATGCATACGATAAAATGACCGATGACCGTAAAGGTCCTGTAAAGAGTAGGATTCCCCTGCAGTATAAGACTAGAAAAGCAACCCTTAAAATAAGAAAAACCTGGATGTGAACGCACACATTTACCTACCATGATACACTGACCGCTTTTGGCTCACGTTGCTTATACTTGTGAATCACTATAATGCTGGCTGGGTCACGTGTTTCGTTATGCATTACATATGCACTATTGACGCTGTCGCTACCACACAGAGAGAGAGAGAGAGAGAGAGAGAGAGAGAGAGAGAGATTATCACCACAGTACTGCCAAGTCAATGACCGACAAAACCGGACTTCATAACGGTTACTGTATCTGCTAAACCTTGAGGCTTGACTTTGATAGGCCTACCAAGAGAAGGTGAAAAAGAGAAAACAAGTCAAGAATATTGCAAAGTGGCATTCCTACATAGAGAGAGAGAGAGAGAGAGAGAGAGAGAGAGAGAGAGTCGTAAATGAATCATATAATAACTTTCATGATACTGTCAATTGCAAAGCTATACTGCTGTCTCGGAAAAAATGATACAGCCCTACGACATCGAAAGCTGATTCAGCTAGTCATTGCCTGGCGCAAGCTTTAATGTCAAAGCTATTACGAGAAATTTTTTTCACTGAGGTATTCGTTATTAACCCCCCAAGGACTATTATCTCCTACCAGAATGCTACCCTCCCTCAGTAGCAAGGTACTTGTTTGTTACCCACCAGTAGTCAAGTGGTAGGTATGTCTCTTTGCTCTATCAGCTCTCCCCTTTTACTCATCAGTACTGCAAAGCCATAATCCCCCCCCCTCAAACACACACACACACACACACACACACCTCTGTCTACGTTCCCCCCTGCACTAACGTCATGGTATAGACTATAGATCATCATTATGATACAAATAGGAATCCAATACCTTCAGCAGCAGCCTCTCTCTCTCTCTCTCTCTCTCTCTCTCTCTCTCTCTCTCTCTGATAAGAGATACATAGATTGAAAATTTGCAATTTATTTTTTGCACTCTTGCAGAATTAATCATTTGACTTATGTGGAAAAAAGGGTATCTAGAGGATAAAGGGAAGTGAAATTTTCTTTTTATAGGAATCTAGTTTTCGAGTCATTGGCCGTTCTGCGACAAATTTTAGCTGAATTTATATATCTGTTATTTTAACATTTTGTGGGTTCATAAATTACCCCATTACAACTATTTTTTCTCTCCACTATTATTCGGAGAAATTGTGTTATTATTTACATTATTGATGATCGTAGAAAAAAAAAATCATCGATCAAAAAAAAAATAAATAAATAAAGATAAAAGTCTAGCGTTACGGTTATTAAACTCTGAAGTAATTTAACACCATGGAATAGCTTCTTACGAAAGGAACGAGTTTTCTCAGAAGACTAAAAATAATTGTAGAATATCTATTATAAATTCTACAAGGTTTTGCTAAACCAGCTCCTAAAATTGGTGTGCATTAATCACTACACTTCCAGTTTCTGTTAAAAAGGCCATGATGATTTTGGCTTTTTACTCTCGAATTCGAAATGATTTTGGACTCATATTCGAACTCAAAATTATTTTAGCTTTACTCTTTTCTTTATCAGTCGTTTTAACGTATCACCTGTAGAATAAATAAACAGTGTAATTAACATACAGCAACCGAATAAGGTCCAGAAAATATTGTTTAGCCTCCAAACGACGATTACTTAAAGAAATAACTGAAAATTTGTTGGTCTTTTATAACTGGGGAACAAATAATCACATCATAAGTAATGCAGTCACACTAAAATCTTAAAGAGAGATGCCTTTGGAACTGGATCAAGGGAATTTGGACCGTGTAGGTTAGCGCTGGGGGCGAGGAGGCCTTTCAGTGAGGAGTTGCAACTGATAAAACCCCGCTATTTTACTATAAAGTCAAACTCAAATGAGATTGGGCAGTAAGATGGAAGGAATCCTGCCGGAACGGAGTTACGGAGAAAGCAAAAAAGTGGGTGTAATCAGGGACCGCAGTGATATTTCCAGAGTATTTGGTGAATATTTAGTGAAAGTGAGAACAATGCAGTTTTCCAAGGAGATTAACTAGACCCCTTCCCACCTGAACTTGGTTCCAGCCAATACGGCTTTCACCACCAAAATCGCAAGCACTGTTGTTCTGCAGGCAACTTTAAGACTCAACAAAAACTCCGCGCCTCTCTTTAGCAGACCAGCCATCAACGGAAGCTCTTTATTGTGGACGCATCACTAATACTCCATTAAATTCTAATTCAGCACAATAACTGAACTATCAACATGAATAGAATCAGCAAACTGTGTGTGTAAATTCACTTGCCAATCGCAAAAACTTTGCGAGAGCGAGTTCAAGATTAAAATGAAACATGCAGCATTTGTCAAAAGGGATTGTTATTAAATAAAAACATTGACAAGTATGAAGTACAAATGGCACAAAATATTTAGATGAAAAGTTTGAAAAATAGGGGAAAAATGAGCGAGAAAAAATATTACATGAAAGAACAAAAGATAAAACTTTCGAAATTAGGAACTAGGGCCACAACAAGCGACCTTTTCACAGAAATGTTATTCGCGCAAAATACTCGACCACCATTCGTGTGTTATAAAAGTGCACGCAAAAACTCGAAGCAAATCCATATCGGGGAAAAATTGTTGTAATGCGTTCAAGGTACAGATTGCGCGGCTTCTCTCTCTCTCTCTCTCTCTCTCTCTCTCTCTCTCTCTCTCTATGTATGTATATATACATAAAAAGTATAAAAACCGGCAGCGAAGAGGCGATATAGGATATGCATCATGCCTCAAAAGAAGTGCGAAAAACTTGATTGCAGTTAACACTTTTATCAGTCTTGCATTGTGAGTCCAACGGCGTCATTAAGGCCTAGGGAAGGGTATTACTATATACCCATCGAGATCAAGAAAGCTTGCAAGATGGGAGGTGGAGGGAGTCCAGAGTAGGACAAATGAAGTTTGTGCGTGGATGCAAAATGTGTTTCTTTTAAGGGTTTCATTCACGTGCAGCACTTAAAAAAAAATAGTGGGCGTTTTTAAGGATCCTCTGTTAGGAACAACGGTTTATTATTAAAAAATAAACATATATTCATATAAAATGCATGTATGTGTGTATGTGTATTTTAAATGGAGAATCAAGCTAAGTGAACCAAGGCTCTTCTCATCTACTATGACAATTCACAAAATACTCATTTCAGTAATCTCTCCGTTATGATAAAGAGCATATGTCGGGGTTAGTGGGAAAGGAAGTGGTCATACCCTAGTGAGAGAGAGAGAGAGAGAGAGAGAGAGAGAGAGGGTGTGTGTGCGTACATAGCTTTTTAAATATTTAGCTGTCATTTTTGACGAGTGTGCACACTTGCATATCGTATAATGCCATTCAGGATATAAGAAACCCACACACAGCGTATAACCCAATGTGCTTTATAGGATGTACGATGGCTATACATAGTTTATACATGCTATACATAGCATTACAGGTAGACATGCACGACAATACACGACAGGCAAGCGGCCACCGCTTCGGAGTAATCTCCTTTCCTCAAACAAGATCAAAACGTCACAGGTTATGGAGCAGTAGTTTTGCCCTGTGGACGACACAACACGCAACACACACTTCTCGCCTCGCTTGACTTTCACACGAATTCAAAGCTGGAACTTGCAGAATGAAAGACACGTCATGAACAACGTCGACACAAAAAGTGAAACAATAAAGAACATACGCTGGTAAAAGGAGAAAATGTATGAAATAATGACGGACAATAAAAACTGGTACGAAGACTAGAATGAAAAATATATGATGTTGATACAATACATCAATAACAAGAACAACAGCAATTAAAACAGGAACTAGAACAACAGCAACCAGAATAAGAACAAAAAAAAAAAAAAAAAAAAAAAAAAAAAAAAAAACGACAGCTGGGCAAAGAGATTGCTGCAACGTACACATAAAGGAGAGGAAGGAATGGGGAAGAGTAGGCTGTTTTCAAGAGGTAAACTCATCGCCAATACTGTTCTTCAACGTTACATGGAAAATTAACTAAATATTTAAATATTTACAAAGCCACTTTCAAACATAGGCATGGAAAACGTAAACCTTGTAACACTGCCTACCACGCTAAAATAAGAACTTCCCAAAATATTTTTATACCTCAAGCTAAACAAGAGTCGACAGTGAATGACAAGTATCTGAATGTACATTATATTCATAATAATGACAAAAAAATTACTAATATTCAAATTCCTATGCACGTAAATTATCTAGGTCCATAGATTGGGTGGATTAGACACTGCCAGATATGGCAACATACAAAACCACAAGATTTTAAGTGTTTTTGATGGAATATGATATAACTTATAAAAAAAAAATATATGAATCGTCATTATTTTACCCTCCTTAAATTCAAAGTCAGTTCCATTAACTGAATTTACAGTATGCTATTTAAATGTCCCCAACCTGGTAAGATGGGCAACTAGAGGGGCACTTGGTAGAGAGCATGCCTTCGCCAGGCCAAGCAGACTTATTTTGCTCTCAACACCACTGCGTACTTGTACTTCGATGTATTTTCTTCAGAATCCAATGGATTTGTCCTTGGGTCATAGACCACATGTCCACCAAGTTCCGTTGAAGTTGCTTTATTATTATTTTTTGCGTAATGTTGTTCACAAACAAAAAATAAACTAACACAATATTTGTCGTTTACTTAACATTGTTATCATTCTAAAAGAAAGCTACTGCTGCGTACTTGTACTTTTATGTAATTTATTCAAAATGTTATAGATTCATCCTAGGGTCATACCCAACGTAGCTACAAAGTTTGGTCAAAATCGGAACAATAGTGTTTGTGTAAAGTTGCTAACAAATTAATAAAAAAAAAAACGACAGGGGTGAATACATAGCCTTCGAAAAATCTTCGATTTTAGTGAAAGCTAATATAAATGTTTCTCTATGTAAAATAATGTGCATTTACTCGGGAAGGAATATCCTACGGTTAAAAGAATTGAGGGAAATCTATCAAAATAAATTGCCTTCGAAATTTAAGCACTAGCATTCAGCGTTCAAAAAATTATAACTATCACGTTAATGTGTAAGGAAACACACAAGTAGCTATTTATTAACC
Organism: Palaemon carinicauda; assembly: GCF_036898095.1. Taxonomy (NCBI): domain Eukaryota; kingdom Metazoa; phylum Arthropoda; class Malacostraca; order Decapoda; family Palaemonidae; genus Palaemon; species Palaemon carinicauda. Next base: position 165,945,643 of record NC_090729.1, on the reverse strand, counting down.
GAAAAAAGACGATAAGAGACACAGAGTAACAAATTAAAAGGTATTTTGTCTCCACACCAGTCGGACGTAAAACTTCGTCGCTGGTACTATTTTTGAAATCCGAGATAAGTGGATTGCTAACTCGGGGTAAAAATGGATTTAAGGGATTCACAGATTAACGCATATAACTTAATTAAGAACAGAGCCTAGTGTTTTTTATTCTATTTTATTTTTTTTTTATTTATTTATTTATTTATTTTTTTTTTTTTTTTTTTTTTTTTACAAAACCATCTCCTGCCTCTAAATAAACAAGCAAACAAAGCAGAAATTACTCTACGAAATACCAGTGCACGTTTTTATATCCTTCAATACAGTTTGTTGATATACCTGTACAATCGGAATATGAATACACAGTTTTTTTTAGTTTTTTAGTTAAAATTTAGTTTTTATATCGTTCGTATTTGTATAACCACATGAAAATAAACAAAGACTAACATGAAAAGGTAAACAATAAAAATAAAAACAAAAATAATAATAAAAGTGTCATGTTAAGTATCCCCTAAACTTATCAAGTGTAAAAAAAAAAATATAATAATAATCTATTCTCCAGGAGAGACTGTCAAAGCTCAACCTGTTATTAAAGGTACAATCGTTATCACTTAGATCTGTGTCGGCGAATAAGATTACGGAATTTCAGACACAAAGGTCGGAAGCGTATCACCACACAATCTTTTCCCTTATCTACTGCCATAATGTACTTTAGCATGAGTAAGTGTTCTACTTCTTTGATACACACACACACGCATACACACATATATATATATATATATATATATACGCAACCCATCGAAAAGGAGGGCTAAATATTTATAGATGTGCACGAGCGCACACACACACGCACAGATTCAACCCTTCCCAACCCTCCCCCTTTCCTAGCTACAACACGGCATTTTGGGCAATTTGTGGGAGATTGTAGTTTTCGAGTGTTTACCGCTCAGAGTGAAAGGATATATATATATATATATATACATACAGTATATATATATATATATATATATACAGTATATATATATATATATATATGTGTGTGTGTGTGTGTGTAATTATTATTATTATTATTATTATTATTATCATTATTATTATTATTATTATTAGCTAAGCTACTACCCTAATTTGAAAAGCCAGATGCTCTAAGCCCTAGGGCTCCAACAGGGAAAAATATCCCACTGAGGAAAATAAATAAGGAAATAAATAAAAAGTATAAGAAGTAATGAACAATCAAAACAAAATATTTAAAAAATATTAACAACATTAAAACAGATACTTCACATATAAACTATTAAAAGACTTATGACAGCCTGTTCAACGTAAAAACATTTGGTGCAAGTTTGAACTTTTGAAGTTCTACTGATTCAACTACCCGATTAGGAAAATCATTTCACAACCTATGTGTAGATAATATATTTATATGTTCGTAGTCATATATATATATATATATATATATATGTATATATATGTATATATATATATATATGTATATATATGTATATATATGTGTATTAATATGTATATAGTGTGTATATATAGAGTATATATATATATATATATATAGAGAGAGAGAGAGAGAGAGAGAGAGAGAGAGAGAGAGAGAGTGTGTGTGTACTCGTTTAGTACTTTTAAGATAACAATAAGATTTGCACTCAAGAAAGGAGATATGATATGGGAAAAAATCATAAATCATTCTGACTTTCCAAAATAAAAAATACCTAAGTATACTACTATCTATTTATAAGGTAATATTTATTATCGTAAATCAATATGAATTACTAAGGTTTGCCTTTAATGCGAATAACACTGTCAAATCACGTTAATATAGTAGATTGAAAAAAACTGAACTATTATCAAGGTAAACGTTTGAACTATTGCGTGTGAGCATGTTTCCTATTTCGGTATGCTTTGTGAGTTGCACGAATGGTTTTCATTCAGTGTTTACAATCTTCATAATTAGACTCAAGTTTATATAGACCAACAATGTAACTTGTTTTGATTAATATTCCGGCTTATATACCAATTCGCAAAGGAATTTTGTAAGATTGAAATCGTAATTTGTACTAAAATCATGAGTTTCCAATAAGTATTATACCTTAATAAGGTCTACCTGACCAATTTCATATAGCATACTAACAGCTTATGTTAATTTTAAACATGATTATAATTAAAGTTCTTGATATTATTGATATAACACATGCAATAAGTAAAGTTTATTCAAATGTATAATACTCATCAATATTTTCATATTCGCTTTCAATTCTTTCAACATACTACTATAAAACTTCTAGAAGTTAGAGAAGGAACCGTACGTGTTCCAACCCTTCTGAAGTACAGCGTTTGCATAACGAATTACCTCAGCTATGGTTCTGAATATAAATCCTACAAAACTGTACTTATATACGTCCTGCTTGGGTAATTTTAGTTGATAGTAAAAAAAAATCTACAAAAACAGTCTGTGACATCAATTTTGGATGATAACAGTCTTGCCTGCTCAATCTCAAGGCTCAATACTGAGCAGTATTTTAGAAGTTTTATTCCAGCTGTCACCAGATTATAGTATCTTCCTAAAACTGGCGTTTGAATCGGTGGAAATTCAGAAGTTCAAACGTGTTGCAAATGTTTTTTTCTACAGAATAGGTTGACTTAAGTCTGGTTTCATAGCTTCTATATGATTGATCTCTCTCTACGCTGTTACTGATCTTAATATAACTTTAATTAATTTTCCTTTCTCATTTACAGTGTTCTTGTTTATTTGTCTATTTCCTTTCCGTAATGGACCACTTTCCCTGTGTTGATGCCCTTAGGCTTAAGCACCCTAATTCTCCAACTAAGGTTGTAGCTTGACTAATTAGCAACAACAACAATAATAATGATAATAATAATAATAATAATAAAATAATAATAATAATAACAATAATAACAAAATCAACAACAAAAACAACAACAACAACAATAATAATAATAATAATAATAATAATAATAATAATATGAAATGATACTGGTACAGTACTACTAAAAAAGAAAAAAAAACAATCTTATTAATATTTTCATTGGCGATATCCAAACGTTGCAATGCATGCTAATCTAGTTACCACAGCAAACAGGAACTAATGAATAAAACTAAAACAGTAAATTAGCAATATGTATAATCTAAGATGGTGGAAGAAATATCAATTTTTTTATTAAAAATGTAATGAGTAAGAAATAGTTCCCATGATTTGGCAGCCTATTTTCATGAGATAAGATGAATGAAATTATACGGATGTGATATCAATAATTCACATGCGAACTTTATTACGTAAGCAGAAGAGGTCTGTCTCTTTAAGAATTCCCTCGATACCTTACATTCTGTAGGCCTATATAAATTCACATAAAAATAGAACTGCTTCTAAGATAAGGTCCCTATATAAATTGCATTGGATTGACGGACATCCTATAATTACATTTACAAGTAAATTCGTTTACATAACATTATAAGACCAATTAATGATTATGAAATAACTGCCAGTTCTATATTATAACTAGTATTCAATGTTAAGGTGTCAAAACTGCCACTCCAATACCACCATATCGATCTTTACTTATATTTAACGAAAGGCTGGCACTTGGATAGTGATGCTCTTCTAATCAAAACAAAAATTAAATATCACTGTATTTAATCACAGATTACTAAATTAATCAAATAGGAATTAGAGAGAAATTTCATCTGAAGGCAGACAGCCAAAATCAAGTCATGCAATTATTTTTATATCCATGTAACATTAACCATTAAAAATCAAAAGAATTTTCAGAAAATTTAGCAGCATGCAAAATGAGACTAACGCAAGAAACAGTTCCCAGCTGTCATGAAAATAAGTTGTATTTTCATGACACGGGTTAAAGTCATTGGTTAGCGGCGGTGGAGAGCATCCAAGCACATGACAGTGCAGTTTCAAAAGGCATCAAAAGCAAATCTCATAGCCAAATGGGCGTGGTTATTGCAATTTTTGTAATGCAAGCAAATACAAACCATTTTAACCAAACGAAAGAAACGTTTTCGATACATTGCATATGGGGAGTCTGTGTTGATCTCGGCGGGGATGGACAGGAAGCTATAATACTGCACTTCCCACTTACCTCAGCACACCACGTCTATTTCGTTCTCGCACTAGTGCAGTTTAATAAAACTCAATAGATACGCACATACACTCCCACGCTCGTTTGGCCACTAAATTTCTACAACATGATAAGTATTCCTAGCCTGATTAGCTTCATTATCACCCAGCTTGCTCCATTGCCGGTAGAAATTAACATACCAATCGTTACGACGTCTAGTCACTCACGGGACCGTTTGGACGGTGAGCTCCGACTGAAGCCGCCAGAGGCTCAAAGCTTGTTTTGTTGCAATGCGTCTAGTGTTGCCAACGGTAAAAATGCAGTAGCCAAAATATAGCCAAAATAGCTCGTATTTCGTCAGGTGGTTAAAATGATCAATCTTTACCTGTTGTGCATCCCAGACTATTTTGAGCATCGCGTGCAACGACCCCTTGCTAGCACGAAGCGTGTTCCGCAGACAGGTGGTACCTACTTAAATAGGAAAAAAAAATTGCCTTGTCCGCTTAAGGATGTCAGTGCTTCACTCGCTATACTAAATTATGGATGAAACCCCTGTGCTGAAAACTTCCATAACAGAGGTTCTTTAGCATGGTGCGGAATTCCCTAGCTTGATTCATTCAATTCAATTCAATTCTATATTGTACGTACTCTCACCTTGCTATTTTAGTACCACTTTGACGGCCCTTATCCATTTCTTTTTCAAGGCTTCCGGAAATTCTTCTTCCAGTTCTTTCATTGGCTTTTTTCCTCTCTCTCAAGTCTTCGAAATTTATAAAACTTACTTTTTCATTGACAACTACTGTCCTCTAAATTTTGTACTTGGCTAGACCTTTTTTCAGCAGTGATTCTTCATTTCAACACACATAGGCCTAGACCTTTTAATAATTCCGACATATGTTATCACTTACACCAAAATTCAGCTATACAGCTTCATTTTTTGTTTTCATAAAATAGTTAGGTCAACAAATACTCATATATATATATATATATATATATATGTGTGTGTGTGTGAGTGTGTACATGTGTGTCTGTGTGTGTGTGTGTGTTTATACTTATACCTATACCTATGCATGTGTTCTTTTGTATATACATTACGGGTAGATATACTATTGTGTAAGGATAAGATGATTGAAACTACTGAAATCATTTATACATGTCACTATTGAACACATCAGAAAAGTTGATGATGTATAAGACATTTGGTTATTTAGAAAATATGACACTTGACTTACTTTTTCATTGACAACTACTGTCCTCTAAATTTTGTACTTGGCTAGACCTTTTTTCAGCAGTGATTCTTCATTTCAACACACATAGGCCTAGACCTTTTAATAATTCCGACATATGTTATCACTTACACCAAAATTCAGCTATACAGCTTCATTTTTTGTTTTCATAAAATAGTTAGGTCAACAAATACTCATATATATATATATATATATATATATGTGTGTGTGTGTGTGTGTGTCTGTGTGTGTGTGTGTTTATACTTATACCTATACCTATGCATGTGTTCTTTTGTATATACATTACGGGTAGATATACTATTGTGTAAGGATAAGATGATTGAACCTACTGAAATCATTTATACATGTCACTATTGAACACATCAGAAAAGTTGATGATGTATAAGACATTTGGTTATTTAGAAAATATGACACTTGACTCGGGGATTGCAAGGAGGAACTGTTTAGATATAATAGAGGAGTTTTTTGTATAATTTTTTTGGGGCAAAATT
>NC_090729.1:165917280-165934780 GCF_036898095.1 Palaemon carinicauda | reverse complement strand
TATATATATATATGATCAGCGCCCAAGTCTCTTCTTCATCCAAGCTAAGACTAAGGAGGTCCAGGAAATGGCTGCTGATGACTCAGCAGATAGATCTATAAGCTCCACAACCCCCATCCTTAGCTCACAAGAAAGGTGAGGCTTCAGCAACCTAAGGAACTAACGAGTTTGAGCGGGACTCGAACCCCAGTCTGGCAATGACCAGGCAAGGACGCTACCTCCACTTGTGGGTATTGAATATCTCCTTAATTTTCAGAAGCACTGCTGTAAATGTAAATTTAAACGTTAAGAGCGTTTTCACTGTAGTTATGCAACGTTTACCCTACAATATCTACGTTACATAACGTGCCGCTCTAGTTCCATACGTTACATAACACGGCTCCTAAAGTATTTGGTAAAACCAAGTGGTATTTTTATAAATCTTCGTATATAATGATATTGTCTCGAAATACGTGATTTAGTAAATAGAAAGGAAAACAAATTGACCATAAGAAATATGAAACCCTTTTGGCTGATATGTGTGACATTAACCAGATTAATGAGACACGCGATCTTCCTCGTTCCTGTTTTCCTGAAGCTAAAATAACTAGTTTCGCTATTCAGTCCTATGAAACTAAAACGCTTTTATTCCTTGATGCATATGAAGGTGTAGAACTAAATAACATTAGCTCCTAAGTTTTTTGTTACTTTTCACAAGTTATCAAGATGTTCTGTTTTACATTTGTTAATGTTACTCCTTTAGGAATATGTTTGTGGTAGCTCTGGCGCAGCTGATTGCCGCCCAATTTTCCATAACTCTCTTATCTTTTGGCAAAGTATCTAAATAAGTACCTGAAGGTAACTATCCTTTCCCCAGCCTGCAGTTTAATGAGGCCTTGTAGCATGTATCTTTCTTACAATTTCCAATATGGTATATAAATCCCTTGATTGCCTCCAAGAATTTAGTATAATTGGGCACGAGTTAGTGCTGCCTTTGACCACTTTAATCATGAGACCCAAGTTTTCCAAATAAATGTAAACAGATGGGAATAGAAGGTGAATCTTTTTTTCAGTATCTTTATTGAAAATTTAAGTACTAATAGATTGCAAAGACTAGTTGTTGATGGGTATCATAGTAGTTATAGGAATGTAATATGTGGTTTTCTTCAAGGAAGTATTCTCGGCCCATTACTTTTTATATCATACACATATGAGGTCTGTCCTGGAAAACAAGTTTGTTGGATGTGCAGATGATGTTCCTCTCATTTCATCAATTCCATCTCTCAAATGGGCCTATTGTTGTGACCTCCTTACTAGAGATCTAGGTAAAATTATTGCATGGTGCAAATCATGTGGGACAATAGCTCCACAATATCCAAATACTTGCATTGACAATGTCTCCAGTTCATTTACAATTCTATTTGTGATTCTTGATTGCAAAATTTCATTTTGAGAAACCCATCCAGTCTGTTTCTTCTTTCATTGAACAAATAAGTTGCCTATTGAGAAAGTCTTAAGAATGTTTTAATTCTTTCATTCTACCTTGTTTCGAGTTTTGTTCTCATTTGGTCTTTATTTTACTTTGTTGGATAGGAACTTACGTTTTACTAAATTCCCTTATTCATGATCCTGATATCAGTCTGTAGCACCGTCGTCAAGTTACTTCTTTGTTCATTTTTCATAATATCATAATTTCGACCATCCTTTGCATTCAGATCTTGTAAGACTGTAATATCCTGTATATAGTACTAGGTATGCAGTTAATTCTAACAATCTTACCTTCTTCACTACATATTATTCAACACTACATATTATTCTTGAAGTTTTAACCCAGCTATGACCAGATGGTGGAATGAATTTCCCAGTCTATTTGTTGAATCGGTGGAACTTCATAAGTTCGAACCTATTGCAATTTTTTTCCTTCTTTTTTTGATAACTCCCGTGTAAAAGTTTATATATTACTGATATATTTTAACGTTGTTACTGATCTTGAAATATTCTATTTTTTTTTCTATTCTCATATATAGTTTAATCGTTATTCATATATTTCCTTTCCTCCCTGATCTACTTTGCTGTTGGAACCCTCGGGCTTCTGTCATTTTACTTTTCCAAATTGGGTGGTAGCTTGGCGAATAATAATAATAATAATAATAATAATAATAATAATAATAATAATAATAATAATAATAATAATTTTTTTTTTTTTTTGCAAGACGCGAAGAATTGGTAACTTAAATAATATACACATTGTCTATCTTTGATGCCTAGGAACTGACAGTCATGGAGGATTGAATTGATGAATAAGAATCTTGAAAAAGAATTTTCATTGCTTACACGTAGCCTACACACACACACACACACACACACACACTGTTAAAGACATGTATAAATTCACATGTATCCAGTCTTAAGTTGCATCTAATTTATCAAATTTTGGTGTATCACAACTTTCCAAGGAGGTAAACGACGCTTGGCAGAGAGTAGTAGTAGATAAACAGGCAGAGAAAATTTCATGTTTACTTGTATTCTAAACCTGTAGGTTTGGTCACAATTATCTGTTCGTTCATTTTATGGCGGTGAAAGCTAATCTTTATTTTTAATTTGATTCAACAAATACACAACCTTCTTACTAATTTCAGAAATATAGCGAACACCCCCAGTTGGCGCAAAATCGCCAGTCATTTGCAACACTGACTTTTCAGACTGCCAGACATGGCGTATTTCGACGTTATTTGAGATGCCAGTTACCAGTTTTCATATGATAGACTTCTTCCTTCAGTTTCGAAATAGAAGTTTTCCTTGAATAACCGCAAGGGTGTCTCAAAGAAATATCAATATTAGATTGTGATCGACATTTAGCAATTGAATATTAGGGCCTAAATTAAATAATTTCTCGAAGAGATTGTTTCTGTGGCAATAGCAGTAGGCAAGAAAGAAATTTTGTCCTAACATTTTTACATACGATATATTAATGTTTTCATAGGGTTCCAAGTTATGATTTGCAATGATTCTAACAGTCTGTTCCAACAGGTTAACGATGCGAGTTATTTTATAAAGACAGGCTTCAGCATCTTCGAATCAATGTGTGAATTGTCGTAAAAACATAATGATTTGAAAATATATAGATAGAAACCAACTAACCAACTAAACGTTGTAGGCTATCCCCTAATTCACACGTGTTAGATGTTGACATCTAAAGAGTTGCCTATTAGCTTAAAATGTATTAAATAACATTATGATGTTATAAACAATGTATAGCAATAACATTCTATTGAGTGACGCCATCTTTGCGATTTCATTCTTTAATTCGAAAAGTTCAACTTAAACGAGATCAACAAAGTAGTGAGATAAGTAGCTACTTGGCAATCGCAACATCATCCGATGCTGACGGTATCGGTAGGGTGACTATTATTCAAAGCACAGCCTCTTTGTCCCGGGTAAGAGATGGGCTTTCAAGAAAGCCTTTGTCCTTAGCGGAGTTGTATTTTCGACGTTTTTAGTGCAGTAGCGAAGCCTACACACCAGTGAGTGGTGTTGGTCATGTTATTAACACGTGTTCAGCTATAGAGCGATCAATGATAGAATACAAACGTTTTCTATGATGAAGAGAAATTAAGGTAGACTCAAATATTTGTCTGGCCTTCAAACATACGGTCAATGACATTGTTAGCGGTTTTTTTTCCAACTCATAGTTGTACTTCTTTCAAGATTTCATGAATGATGAAAACATAAGCAGTTTTTGATTACAACTATATACGCGAATAACAAGATTAGAGCTTACAATAATTCTAACAAACAAAATGTCAGCAAAAAAAAAAATGTTACAAGTTAGAGATGATATTTTTTTCACGTGTGCGCATACAATACGTATGTATATCAATACATGTATGCATGCGCATAACACCGTAGTTGATTAGTTTTGAATTGAGGGTAGACTTTATTTTCCATTAGGGTTTATCATGCTTAATCACAGGATGTCAATAAAGTCTAGCTGAATATTTTACCATCACTAAACATAATAATTTCATATTGATTTCATGTAAAATAAATCTACAATTTAAGTAGTTTGAATTAGAATCTGACTGGAATTTGCCACTGCTAGGCCTATCGTTCGTCCTTGCCTATTAGAATGAGCACTTTTACTTAATATTCCCATTTTGTCTACATAAGGATTATCCTAGTACAAGCTAGTATGTTTATGCCTATTTTTAATACGCCTCTTTATTTCAAAACTCACGTTCCCTAATGGGAAGGAGTTTATAGAGAGCGCCGTGACCTGCATCTCCGGATTTTTTTTTTTTTTTTTTACTGTAAATTCGTTTCTTCTGTTATTCTTTTATAGACGTCCAACTTCAACTTTCTCTCGTCTCAGTTTTTGCTCCTCTTAAAAGATCAAATATTTCGGACATGTTCTTTTGGGTCCTACTGACTTAGTGGTCTGATTTAACCTTATAATCATGTGATTGAGAGAGAGAGAGAGAGAGAGAGAGAGAGAGAGAGAGAGAGAGAGAGAGAGAGAGAGAGAGAGAGAGATGCATTCCTTATATTTTTTGTTTTGTATTGTTTTGTTCAAGAGTTAATCAAATATCCCATTTTATTCACCATGAATATATCTGGTTTGAGGTATGATGTCCAATAAATCTCTGAGACACATTTCGTAATTCCTGAAGCTGTTTAAATGTCTATCGTAAATATATTTACAAATTTTTAAAAAAGGTGAGAAATCATCTGACTTCAGTATGAAAACATTAAAATAGTCTGGCTCTAAATTACATATTTATTTTATTTATTTATTTATTTATTTTATTTTATTTTCATTTTTTTTCTTGTGTCGGCAATGAACATTGTATTCCATATCTTCTACCAACGGATAAACTCATAGAACGTTTCAAAGTACAAATGTGATTTCAGATTCAGATTGGTTAATGACCAGAGATTTTGTATTAAAATGTGTGCCTTATAATGGTTTAAGTGATTAAATGGAAAAATTATGGCATCAAGCTATATATATATATATATATATATATATATATATATATATATATATATATATATATATATATATATATATATATATATATATATATATATATATATATATATTAATGAAACGGTATCTTCAGATATTTAGATTTCCCTTTTACTTTTTCAGCTATGGTTGTAGCTTAGCTAGTATTAATAATAATAATAATAATAATAATAATAATAATGATAATAATAATTAGTTTCGAAGTGGCCTAGAAACTTAATAATCCCCCATTCTGAGCTCGTGAAAATAGTGAATTGTAAACACCTGACCACTTGAAGAAAGAGTTGGAGGACTACACTCTTATGTATGTTTACTACCTATAGTCATATCAGAATTAGTTTTAATCAGTTCTAACCACCTACCTGATAATGTTTGTTACTGGGAGACAAACATTTGGCCATAGGGGTAAGCGGCCATAGAGTTCTATTTCTGAAGTTCGATATAACGTAAAGTGATAAAGGCTCAATGTACATTTACTTCAGTCCTGAGACCGTTGCTTTAGACCACGAGACAGATGCGGGGAGGTTTAGGTGGCCAAGGCAGAATTGGCTGCAAGTGGAGCAGAAAAAAAAGATAAATGCATGAGTGTCAATTTCATTCAATCTACCTCAGGAACACTTTCATACATGTTGGCTTGTATAGTTTTCCAAATTTGTCGATGCTAGGAATACTAATAATAAACAAAAGACCATATTTATTTTTGACGACACAGGAGCTACCTACAGTACATCTTTCAGGTAAAAGAAATCAAATTAAACCTCATCTTATTTCATCAGTAAGCCATAATATCAGATTGATTGCATTATCTTATGTTGAATTGTGAAGCATGCTTATGACACAATAGCGCAACTCAAGTCCGACCATTATAAAATCAAGGTGGGGTGTAGTCGAGCCGGGGATACACCGGTGCCTTGCTGTCTAAATTTAAACAAGCGTGGCGACAATTATCTGATTTAGGTAAAAAACGTTACAGATAAGTAAGAAAACAATGATACAATATTTACCTTAAGCAAAGGCCATTAGGCACCCATTCAGGGTAATTAGGTTCAATTCATAATTTTGGTGTTCTCTTCTCCCGAGTCGAGGACACATTACTTTGATTGAAATGCATTTGAATTTGCATTTGCATATTTATAGAGGTGCAGGGTTAATTTGAGAACTTGTAGGTATATAAGTCTGGATAATCATTCCACTCCCTAGATAGGCGAGACTTTAGGACACTTATGGATGGAGCACTGACTGTGGCCTGACTAAGATTGCTCCACAAGCCAACAACCCTTGCTGAGAAAAATTATCCACCGATTCCCCGCTGGTGCTGGATCTGTAGTTTCCTGTCGTGAGCCCTGGTTGTGGTGGACAGGGATGACTTGAACATTTGGTTCCCACGTACGCTGCATCCGCACGCTGTCACCAAAACTCTAGAGTTGGTAGCCCAAGGTACCCCAGTCGCTCATTGTTCCAAGAGCCAGTAACCCTTGCTGAGAAGAATGATCCCCTGATTCCCCAAAAGTGCTGGATCTGCAGTTTCCTGTCGTTACGCCTGACTGTGGTGGACAGGGACAACTTAAACATTTGGTTCCCGCATACACTGCAGGGACGGACACTATGTCCAACACTATGTCCGCACGCTGTCTCTGAACCTCTAGAATTGGTAGCCCAAGTCACTCCAGTCGCTCATTATATGGTAGGTGAAATAGACCGTGTACTAACTGAGTGGCTCTTCTCTGGAGCTGCTGAAGTGTGTCCTTGTCTCTCTTCAGCTTGGGGCTCCACATAACTGAGGCATACTCCAAGTGTGGTCTGACTAGGCTCTTGAACAGGCAAGCAAAGGTATGCCTAATTGCACCCAATATCTAGTTGGCCATATTTATCTGCTTTTTTGTATTTGGAGAACGACAATATCCGGTCAATAGTGACGCCGAGATCCTTCTCTTCCTCTGCCTCCATGTGGCGTCATTTGTCAGTGGCAATGGCATATTGGTGTCCCGGGTTATTGCTGCCCATTCCTGCATCTGAGCTAGGTTTACCTGAAGGTCACATCTCTCAGGGTTCAGATCTGACAGGACTTCATAAATTTTGGTATTGTCAGCAAACATTAGGATCATGTTGTCCAGAAGGTCCGGTATGTCACAAACAAACATCGAGAACAGCAACAGGCCCAAGAATGAGCCCTGGGCATACCGCTGGCCATCCCCTCCCACTCAGAGTTCACACCCTCAACCATGACCCTCTACAGCCTGCTAGTGAGGAAGCTCCTCATCCAGTTTGACACATTGTCGATTATACCGAGGGACTGGAGTTGGTTCAACAGATGTATGTGACAAATGCCTTAGCATAGTCCAGAAATACAATGACTACTGGGAGGTTATGACTGAGAGCTTTGGTCCATACATCCAGTGTTTCCAAGAGGTTGGTGGTTGTTGACTATATCTGGATGAAACCGTGCTGTTGAGTGCAGAGGAGATTGTTATGTCGTAGACTCTAGGTCCAGTATGTCTCCCGAGATGAATCTTTCCATGTGTTTCCATAGGATCTGTAGTTGGCTGGTATATTCTTATTACCCTTCTTGTATATGGTGATTACAGTGGCTAACTTCGAGTGGCGAGGAGCCACCCCATTAGCTAGGCTTTTTTTTTAACAGTATGGTGAAAGGGAAAGATGATGCTAGCCATTTCCCACAGAACTCAAGGGTGCAGCTGGTCTGGTTCAGGTGATTAATAGGTCTTCAGGGCTTCAATCTTCTTTATAAAAGCGATCCTCTGTGATGTTTATAGAAAATGCTTGATGTATGTTTTTGTTTGTGAGGCTGGATAAGTAGGGTAGGTCCTCATGTGTGAATATATTTGTGTACTGCCTGTTCAGTACATTAGCCTTAGATTGGTTATCCAGGTATATTAAAAGAAATTAAACTTGTAATGTACGAGGCATGTGTAAAACAATAAAGAAATGTGGCATACATATTTTAGTGTTGCAGTTTTATTACGATAGGCTGTGGAACACGTGTTCACCGTTGTTGTATATATGAACTGTGTGTAATGAATGGGTCATTTTGATGGAAGGTAATAAGCAAATTTAATATTGAAGATCAGACAAGCCACAAGACTCAATAGCGAAAGAAGCCAGCAACAGTTTTTTAAATATTTTCCTGTACTCATGACAGGCTGGCAGTATACACTACTATTAACTTTGTGTTGACACAGATAGCTCAGCAACTCGCCTGCATCTATATAGCCAAGTAATAAAAATTGCCTTTAATGTAAGCCAGTATTTTCTGCAGGAGAAGTAGTATGGAGGAATTCTCAGTGATATTTCAGAGGAAATTAATTGAACATCTACATGAACACACAGAGAGAGAGAGAGAGAGAGAGAGAGAGAGAGAGAGAGAGAGAGAGAGAGAGAGAGAGAGAGAGAGGAATGAAAATTATTGTTGATGTTCATGCTGTAAGTAATATCTCACTTACATCATTTACTTTATGATAGTATGTGGTATTCACACAGAGACATATACACACATTTCATTCTTGGTGACACAACATACAGATTTGGCGCCTCATTAAGATAGCATAGGCTGAAACATGGCACCATCATGTAAGGGGATATCCCTGGATTGACCCCTCTAAATCTTGGTTTTAGATTGGTGGGACTATAATATTACTGTAAAACTAATGTCGAGTCAGTATATTTGAATATACAGAAAAACAAACGATAAAGAAGAACAAATCGCTGCCAAATCAGAGACTAAGCCCAGCTGTTTATCGTTTAATTTAGTCGACAGTGAACAGTCTGTTGATGTGTATTTTTGTGAAATGAGAGTCTTCCAAAAGCTTGTTAGGAAGGTAATTATGAATATGATATCAACCTCACGATATACTTTTTGAATACTTTGGAAAACTTCTAAGCTGTAAGGTAGGGTTGTCACTAATACCCATGATCCTTCCATTGGCTCCTGGTCTTATTGAGCCCCATTTTCTCTAGTACCAGATCCCTTCTCTGTCAGTGATTGGTCCTTTTCAGGCTAGTTGTCAGGTGGATCTTGAACATCAAACACCCCAGGGGGTTTCCTTTTTATCATGTTGGTCTATCTACTGGTCTTCCTTATTGCTGTTCCACTCATTACCAAACTAGGGTGAACTTTAGTCTTTCCTTGATAACCTTGGATTATCCTTCGTAAGCTGGTAGAGCCGTCAATGCACCTCAAGCGGTGCACTGTAGTTATAACTGAAGGGCCTGTGCAGCGACCTTTAGTCTTCTAGCTGCACCAACGTTTTACTCTTCAACCTCACCTCTATTCCTGCTTCCTATCTTTCATCTTGCTGCCGGCATCTCAAACTGTTACATCACAGTGCAACTGTAAGGGTTTTCACCAGTTTCATTCGTTGATCTTTGTACTTTATTACATTTGCTCTCTGAATCGCTATCTGTCTATACAACCACTAAACCTTCTTTTCACCGTCTTGATACAGCACTGAATCACCTTGTGATTCAAGCGCCTGGTTGTCTGATTAATATAGACAAACTAAAATAAATAATCTTCCACTGCTAACCTGAATATACTACATTTCAACAACATTAGGAGCTTCAAGCACCTGCACAACAGACTCATAAGTAGTACATTGAACCCTCCTGTTGAATTTTATGATTTTATTATTATTATTATTATTATTATTATTATTATTATTATTATTATTATTATTACCATACTAAATGTTAAAGCATTTTAATCAAATCATTCTAAAATCTTATTAGCTTACAAAAAAAAAAATCATGTTATAGAATTTCCAATTGTAAAAACTAGTAACGAGAAGAGAGAAAATAAATAACTACCAACTTAGAAAACTTCTTTAACTAGCAATGTGTCACAAAATCAAAAGAAAAGTAACTTCATGCGATCCTTTTCGTTAGCAACATAAGTTCAGTCCTTCTCAGTACCAGCATGGACTCCCTGAAACTATGAACCACAGCATCAATACCATTATTAGAAAGTCTGCTCCAAAGTTTTACATTGCTTTGAATGAAAGGCCTCTTGTTCGTTGGTTCTTTATCAAATAAGTAGGCTTGTGTCACCAAGAGCTTTGCTAAATAACAGCTCGTAATTGATGGTTTAGTTTTAAAACTAATAAGTAGTTTGGTACAGAACTCTGCACTCAGACCAACCAGTCGAGATGAGACCTCTGGTGATGGGCCCTATGACAACTGGGCACTCAGAGTGGCACGTTACAGAACGTAGATGGCGATGCTCTAAAAATGATTAACATACATTAGTTGGTTTTTATGACAGAGGAACTAATGCAATAGTAGAAGGCCGAATAGTGCCTGGAAACTAGTTAACTTTTATTTATGGTTTAAATCACAGTTACCATGTCTAAAGAAAAAAGGAGACCACCACCTATGAGCAATGGCTTCTGAAAAATAAGGATCCCCAAAGGCGGCTAATATCGATATATAGGATCAGTAATCCAATAAATAGGACAAAAGAGCTATAGTATGTTATGTAATTTCCTCATCTCTATAGACTTAGTAATTCGTACTGGAAACACTTAGCTGTTTGGCAGTGTTGAATATGGTAGAGTTGAAGGAAACATTAATATAGACATTTATAAAAATCATGCGTTATTCATGCTACATAGATTACGAGGGAATTCTGCCTAAGGCTTGCTAAAAATAAGTTTTTTTTAGTTTATACTCATATGTCCCCAACTGAGAAACTTGCTGATCATTCCAGTTCTTTGTTAATCGGGACAATAACTTTAGTCATTTTTTGTGGAAGCAAGTAACTGCGATATTTGTAACACCGTCTGTATTTTGTACTACCTCATTTTCAATACTAACAATCATATCATGAGTAATGATTAAATACACAAAGGTTCCAGTGGAATACTCGAAGGAACGCCAAAAGAGATGGATCCGCTCACCTGAAACACCATAAAAACGTGGTTTATTCAACTAATGATGAAATCAAGCAAGCAGAGCTTGATCCCTAAAAGGTTAAGTGTTTATGTGAAAGCTATATAGTTAAAGCAGTCGAATGCAGCATTAGAATGGCTTAGCTTTGATTCCAAGATTTAATTGCTGCCAAAAAAAGCATTATTCTCGAGGAAAAAGCTAAATTTCTACGTCTGGAAAAAATATGATCATTACTACCCAAGTTACAACCCTTGTTGGAAAAGCAGACTTCTACAAGCCCAAGGGCTTCAACGGGAAAGTAGCCCAGGAAGGAAAGGAAAGTATGGAATAGTTTATAAACTATACATAAGTAATGAATAAAAGATATAAAATATTTTTCAAGATTAGTAGCAACGTTAATATAGATCATCATATATAAACCTTAAAACGAAACTTATGTTAACCTGTTCAACAGACAAGAATTTACAAAAAGTTTAAGCTTCATGATTTTTACTACCTCAACCACCGATTAGGAATATCGTCCCACAATCTAGTCATATATATATATATATATATATATATATATATATATATATATATATATATATATATACATATATATATATATGTGTGTGTGTGTGTGTGTGTATTCTCTCTTAGTAGAGATTTCAATAGTTTTCATCAAGAGATATCAGTAAAGCTCCACAAGTCGGTTCGATTTCTTTATGGAATGCAAGTTAGCATTAATTTAAAGCACATTTGCAGCTGTCTAATCACATTCTATTACATCCCAGTTTGCACCAGAATTTAATCCAGAAGTTTTTCCTCATTTTGTAACTTAAAATATATTGACAGATTGAGGTGACTATCACCATATTACAACTGACAGAGATGTCCATATACTTAGATTGTAGCCCTAATTTTAGTGGGGAGAAGAGTACCAATAGTGTACCTCAGATGGTACACTATGTCTCCATAGCTGCCCCAACTTCTCAACCTTCTACTTTACCTCAGCTTTGCTTTCTTTCTTCCTCCTTGCAGCTCAGCCTCTTTTAACTACTACTACTGAGTACAAATCCTTCATTTTTTTTCACAGTGTCACTTTGTCGTTGAATGTCTCCTTGGCCGCCATTTGGCTCAAGATTCAAGAATCAAATAAATTCAGATTAAATTTAGCCTTAATAATGTCTGATAAATAAGAGAAAAATCTCTTAAGGTGGAGACATCTTCTCAAGCCCTTTCATTCTTAAAGGAAATTGGAAAGAGTCATTGTTTCTGGGTTCTAATAAACTCCAGATATGTATGCAATATAGTTTTACCGGAACTACAACTCTAGAAGTTTGCTTCAGACTTATTTCCTAAAAAAGGAAAAATTGGAAACATGATAATGATGGTGAAAAAACGTATCCTAAGGCCTTCTATTGTTTGATATTCAGTAGTTCATTACAAATATATCTATCAAAATTAGATGAATGGTTAAATTTAAGTTCATAGTTGCTTGAAATCATCATGACTGTCCTGAAAAATACGAATGTAATAGATTCACCAACAGCAGTATCTACAGTACACTAACAATATTTTTCCAGGACAAGAAAAACCAATGAACTCTGAAACAGATATAAAATCCTGAGTTAAGCAAGTTGACAGTTAGAACCCATAAACTTTATAAATCAAAAGTAGCTTTCCTGGACTACCACACCAAGTTGGAAAGATCACGGATGATGATTTTAATACATTAAAGTAAAAAGAAAAATAGAATAAGAAAAAATGTGCAATAAGGAAAGCATGTTTCTGAAAACCCATCAAACATTTTCTCTGTGATTACATTGTTCACAGGTCTTTGGAAAAATCATACTAAGCAGCGATGTTTGTAGTTTTTCCGATACTTATGAGTATGCAAATATTCTTGTGTATTTTACAAAAGATTTTGAATATATCAATGAAGTAATGCTATAGTTTATGATCAGACAATTCATTGCATACTTAATCCCTTAATTATGGTATGTGTTTAATCTAACTAATTCAGTTAAGGCTGAGGAATTTATCAAGGATTTTCAGTTCACTCCTTTTGGTTAAAGGGAAACATTTTATGTGGAAATATGGAATCAGAAGATGTTAAGCGTTTAAAGTATTTAGGTTCAACAGCAACTGTTGAATATGGATAAGAGTAGGTTAAATGAACGATAGTAACCAATGTACATGAAAATTCATGCCTATATTTTTGGCTCCCTTTCTAACGGAAACCCTAGATTTAAAATTACATATTACTATAGCTGACCAGTTATTACATAGAGATGTGAGACAGAAACAGGCGGGAGCAGGAGCAGTGGCTGGAGGTACCGAGAAAGGTATTCTTGGGAGCATATTCAGGCCTGTACAATGCTTGACGCTGAGTAGCTAGAAGACATGAAGGCAGTACTGTATCGAGACAAGAAAAATGACTGGATACCTTCAATAATTTATATAAGAAAAAGGACACGTGGCCGGGACAAGTGGCTAGAATGTATAAGATAATGCTAGCGAGTGTAGCAATAAGAAGGTAACCAGGAGGAAAGAAGCCTCCAGGAAGACCACAGATGAGATGAGATGAGATTGCTTGTGGTACAAAATGGTGGAGGCTTCTTGACGAGGCATCATGGAGCCAGGAAGTCGCAAACAGGTGGAGTGAGTGAGAGACTGTAAGCTAACAATATAGGCCTACTCTTGAAATTAAGTGGAATTCTATATACACACATACATAAAAGCTTTGTAAGGAATGTTAAATAAAAACTTATGTTTATTAAAGAAAATGTATATAATTTTTACTATATTAAAGCTATAATAGGGAATGTTGCATATTACATACTAATGACATAATCTCAAAATATAAATATAAAATTCCTATGAACTATAACCTAAGAGATGTAAAGTATATATAAATTACAAATTTATAAAGACTGACAATATGCAGACTGTGCGAAATATAATAAACTAAACCTAAAATACTGAGAGGTGTTTTGGGCGTTCGATAAAAATATATATAATCTATCTGGACAGTGTGAGTATTGGAGCATGGTGAGGTTGGGTTTTTCTCTCCTCTTGGATTTTCCTCTGCTCGATTTTCTTGACTGGAACAACACTGGGTGTGAGAGACAGCCCAATGCTCTTCAAGAATGTCAAGACATTCCTCTCATACTCCTCTGGATGTTTCATGCGGTGTGTCACATGCTTTGTGTCATTCCAGCAATTTTTGTATACCTGTGAAATAAGGTAATGAGTATTTGGGGGTACAGGTGCTTCAATAATGATTTACCAAACAGCTATTTCACAGTAGATTTAAGTTTAATTGACTTTGGCTGTATTAAATGAGGCTTAAATGAGTGTGAAAAAAAAAAATTTAGCTAGAAACTTCAAGTCGGACTTATCGAATGATGTGAATGCATTCCCAATTTTGTTATGTGGATTAATTCTTATTGGGAAAGATGTCATTTAATTCTAAGGTCAAATATTGCTGTCGTTATTCCTCTTCAAATTATATATATATCACTAAATTACAGCAGCCT
Organism: Palaemon carinicauda; assembly: GCF_036898095.1. Classification (NCBI taxonomy): domain Eukaryota; kingdom Metazoa; phylum Arthropoda; class Malacostraca; order Decapoda; family Palaemonidae; genus Palaemon; species Palaemon carinicauda. Next base: position 165,920,347 of record NC_090729.1, on the reverse strand, counting down.
CCTTGTCAGAAGGTTTAATTCCATTCACTTTTCCAACTGTAAAATTAGCCACAGATTTTGAAGAAAATTACCGATTCTTAAGTTTATATAAAAAGCGAATAGCATAAAATACTACTGGACCTTTGTTAATACCATTGTGTTTGGCAGTAGCAATAAGAAAAAAAAATCAAATAGATTAAAATTTCTAGAAAGTACTATGAGAAAACCAACTTATTTTCTTACAGGATAACCGAGGGACTTCCACATGTCATGGGCTTTGAAGACCATGCTGGGTGGTGATATCGGGTCAGCCTCTGATGCAAAGAAAAGCCCTGGAGTACCCATGTAATTCTTGTGGAATTGTACGCTGGCTCTTTCGTAATAGACGGTCACAGAATCGTATCTGTATTGCAAGTACCATCTGCAAAAAATACAAAAGAAATAATCAGGTAAGAGATTTGTTTTCTAGATATACTGCTTGCTGTCATCTCTGAGCATTTTATTTACTGTATTCTACCATGCATATTTCACACCGGTTTTTCGTCAGTAGTTTTAATTTAAAGTTTCTGGACCACATACTACCCCATGGATGTTAGAGACAAAGAAGGGGGTGTAGGCATTGGAAGGAGGTGAAATTGATTATAAATATTTGAATGGAAATTATTTGCCATTTCCCAAAAAAGTTTAAAGGAATGTTAATTGCATGCTTTTCTCTCTTCCTTTTTTATCTAAGGGGAAGTTTCTGTAATTCTTCAACACACTCTTTCTACTCTGCTCTTGTATCATACCATTATCCTTTGTTCTCTCTTAAATGACTTTTCCACACAGAAAACTGTCAATTCTTTAACTATAATTTTTGTGATTAACCGAGATCATTTGCCTTTGCTTTATATTCTGAGGTAAATTCCCTATAATAGTGAGATAAAAGTTCTTAGAAAAAATCTGGTCCAAGAGGAAGACCACCAATCTTCCAAAGGCAAACTTACTCTATCGCCTTTTGGATGACATCCTGCAGTGGCTTCGAGTCCGTAACGGATCTTGCAACGCCAATGGGGGTCCCGGCAACGTCGACCACACTGTCCCAGATTTGCCCAACAAATCTGTCAAGGAGGTGTCCGTGTTTCTCAAAATCTTTCTCGACCTGTTGGGAAAAGTAGATTGGTTTTAATCCAGTTATAATTAATGAAATCACTAAGGAGATCTTAATGCATAAGAATTGTGCTTTATTCATAAATTGATCTTAAGACATAAAATTTTGTCTTTCAAGGCCAACACCCCATTACAACTAGATATGTTTCTAAAGATTGAAATTTGAAGGATGGTTAATCAAAGAAGAAGATTATGCCTTTGATGATTCCTTGAACAAAATCATACGAGACATTCCATCCAGTAAGATTACAGGCTGCCTGAATAGGAAATAATTGTACTGGTATAATAAGTAAAAAGTTTCAACTTTGATAGGTATGTTGTTTATCACTTCCACAGCAGCTTAGAGAATTCATGATTTTGGTAAACCATTGATTTACGAAAATATCATGTAACTAAAATTTATTCACTACTTTGAGCCACAAAGGAAAGAGAAAGACGCATGAGTGCAAGGTATTTTCATGATATGCTAAGATCATCCACACATAATAGAGAGGTTTAAGTCATCTAGAGTAGCTAGAAGTAAAAGGAAATGTTCTCATTGAACAATTATCTTCTCAATTACCAGCGAAAACTCCTTTGACCCCGCGTGTATAATTGAATGAGCTTAAGGAGACCATAAACAATGATTAATAGTCTTTGAAGACGTTTTGGTAAGTGTCCCTCAATTATAACTACCTGCGTGTGCCAGAGGGATCTACCTGAGAAACTGTGTTAATCTATTTGTGGATGTGGAAAATGCATTCGACAGAGTAGGGTTGTGTAATTAGATGGTGATTGAGAAGGCAGCGCAAACCATATAGAGTGAGTAAGTTGGGATAACCACTTTACAGTTTGTCATAGAAATGGGGTAGGCTGCAGGAAACGGCATGCAAATGACCCAGTGTTAAGAATGATAATCTGAGGAAGATGTGGTGGAAAGGTTTAAAAGATGAAAGTGTGGAATAGTGATTAGGAGAATGAAAATCAGTGTAAGCAAAACAAAGAACATGATGACTGGAAAGGAAGAAAATGAAGCAGTACAATCAAGAAAGATGTCATGCGTTGGTTGTGGGAAAGGTGTGAGGGTGAACTTTGGACAGTGTGCCCAATGTAACAGATGGTGTCATAGCAGATGCTTTGGATTACAGAACCTAATAGAGCAAGAGATTTCAGAAATCCAAGGTGTATAACTGGAGCATATGGAGAAAACTGACGTTGAGGATCCTATTGTGATAGATGGGTGGGTCTAAGTATTGGTAAAGCAATTTCTATTAATTTTGAGGCACACTGCACTGGGAAATAGGAGATGAAAGAGCAGTAAGAAAGAGTAACGGCAGTATGGATTAAATTGATGGAGGTTGCCAGTCTACTGTAAATAATGAAGTTTCATTTGTCGAGAGAGCAAAGGCTTTACTACTATATGCAACAGAATCATTGGTACTAACAAAGAAAATGGAAGAAACTGAGAAGAGTGGCCTTACACTATAATGTTAAGATTCATAGCTGGAGTGCAATGAGATCATAGCACCAACAAGGAATTGTCGAAAATATGTTTTGAGCGGAAGCTAAAGACTGAGAACTCAAGATTGAGATGATTGGGACATGGTGATGATAAGGGGTGAGGAATAATGTCAGAAAAGTAGTAAATATAGAAGTGGCTGGATGAAGACCTGTAGGAATGCCCATGAAATTGTGGCAAAAGGTGAAATATAAAGGTCCAGTCCTGATGATAGTTCGGAAGACAAAATGCACGATAGAAGGCAATTTAGAGAGCCCAATCACGTTTAACCTCGTAAAATATGGAAGAGCTGACGTAAATACATTTTTAATGATGATGATGAATGCTACAACTGTTCTATACTTACAGTACTGAGTTGTGACGGACTAATGTAGTTATATTGCTGTAACAAGATGGAATAAAGATCACGAAAGGTCTTGCACTCTTGAAAACATGGATATG
>NC_090729.1:165904780-165914780 GCF_036898095.1 Palaemon carinicauda | reverse complement strand
GCTAATAAGTAAAAGAAATTCAATAGTAACCCGGTTTTTAAAGGTAAGAGTTTGCTCGCGCTTATTCTCAAAACAAAAAGGTTTATTTCCAGAATTTCTAGAATAAACTACTTTCGTCCCCACTTACGTCTTGGAGCTTTCTCGGTAACTTTATGTGATCGCTGGCGCTGAAGTATTCCATCTTCGACGTGTACTTGACAGAGTTGAAATATCTAAGCTGGATGATTGACAGGGCAGCTGCTGTACCGGAGGATAACATCCCCAGTCTGTTTGTGGTGGTCTGTAACTGGAACAAAAAGATTACTTAGAGTAGATGGTTTTGTTTAAGCTTTTTTTCTTAATGGCTCACTCATTCTGCTGTCTTGCAGATCACATGATCATCCGTTTGTCGCCTGAACCAGACCGTTAACGTTTGGTGCTAGTTAAAATAAGTTTCGTTTACGTATTATGCATTATTATTAGTATTATTTTCATTATCTCCCTTCTGATAACGAGCAAGTGTCAGCTCTCCCCGTCCTTCGGGTAGGGTAAGAGGAGTAGTAGTCATGCCCTGGTGAGAAGGGGGTGGTTTGCGTGTGTGCATATGTATCTACATATTTACCAGTCATTTTTGACGTGTCGCGTACACTAGTTATTACTATTACTATCAATATTATTACTCTACAGGACAGTTTCACAAATATTAACCTCTCTTTTATCCGAGGATTATGAAAGAAGCGTATAAACCCGTGTTCAAATGGTTATATCGCTTATCGTGAAAAATATAAAATCAAAACATGCATACACCAAAATTTCGTAAATGTATCACATAAAAAGTTTACCTGGCATTAATGAAAACAATCCTATTGCCATTGTGATAGATTTTTTTATATCTTTTTGTTTACCAATTGATTGAAATCAAATGTAACGTATTAGTCATTTTCCAGAATTTACTAAAATGAAAAAAAAAATACAAATAATTGAAAACTTAAAGTAAAGATTATCAAAGGATTGGAAATAGAATAGGAATGTGAACTACCTGACACAGAAAAATTAGTTACCACCAACCGAAATTCACTTTGTGCCTTTTTATGACCATATAAGTTTATAACCATTTTTTATCCAATAAATATACACGATCGTGGGCGTACGTGCGCCCACCATAAATGTTAGAGCTCTTCCGGCTAAAATAGTCTTTCGTCTCGTCAGATTTTCCCGAACTGAAGCGTTCTTTGAAAAATAAAAACATTTCAAACAAATACAATAACCTTAGTAATAGAATTGTGGAATTATTAATGAATAAAGCATTAAACAATTCATTCAAATGGGGTAACAATAACTCTGGGCCAACTTCTTAATAATGTGTAACCTACAGTAATTAAACAAAATATTGTATGCCTTCTTTTAATAAGATGTAATGATAATAATACTAATGATAATAATAGGATCCTTAAAGGAGCAATGTAAGGTAAATTGGACAGTGACTACTTATTCATCTCTAGAACTATCCTTACAAAGAGCATTTTTATCTTTTAGTTTTTTTTCTTTTTCTAATTCTTAACATTACAAAGAAAATGCTTATGTTTTATTTATTTCCAAATTATTACTATTTTGAAACTATTTAGTTAATAATGATAGTATCAACGTAGGACTCACCTCTGAAGCTGACCTCAAAGCGACACATCTCTAGAACTATCCTTACAAAGAGCATTTTTATCTTTTAGTTTTTTTTTCTGTTTCTAATTCTTAACATTACAAAGAAAGTGCTTATTTTTTTTTATTTATTTCCAAATTATTACTATTTTTAAACTATTTAGTTGATAATGATAATATCAACGTAGGACTCACCTCTGAAGCTGATCTCAAAGCGACACACGTCATCCTGCAGGCGTTTCCGCCGATGGCTCTGAGACCTTGTGAAAACATCGTTCGGGTTTTGTTGGTGTTTGTTTCTTCTATAGAAACTAGGCAGTGTACTCCTGCGTGTTCGTCTCGTACAACGACTGTTCCGAATTCTTCGGTTCACTCCAGAAGACGGAAATGATTATCTCATTACATTAGATGAAAAATATCTGGAATGGAAGGAAAGAAGTTTTGTAAATTAAAAATCATCTAGAATAAAACGTTTAGTAAAGTAAGAAATTGTCTGGAATGAAAAAAAGGACGTTTTGAAATTAAATAAAAATTATCTGGAATGAATAAAATGACGGTTCGTAAGATTAAAAAAATATCTAGAATAAAAGAGACGTTTAGTAAATCAAAAAATTATCTTTAATGACAATAATAACGTTTTGTGAATAGAAAAAAAAACATCGGGAATAATAAAGACGGTTTTGTAAATTAAAAGAATTTTTTAGAATAAAAAGAAGTTTTGTAAATAAAAAAAATATGTACAATAAAAAATCGTTTTGTAAATAAAAAAAAAATGATCTGGAATGACAAAAAAGACTATTTTGTAAATTCATGACTATTAGAAAATAATACACGTGACTGCTCAGGCATTGAATCTACCAGTAATCGTTTGTAACATTTTACAAAAGGCAGTATTCGGCAGTTTTTCATCGCCTATAACACTTTTCAACAGAACTCAAATGAAAGTTATTAGCTACAAAACTTTTACAAGATATTCAGCGAACGTTTTCCGTCACTTGAGCACTTAGCAAAATATATTCAATGAGGGCCACTCCACTGTAGCATTTTGCCAAACCCCCCCCCCCCCAAAAAAAAAATGCTATGAATATTCTGTTGTACATAATTTATAAAAATATTCGATGAAAGTTAGGACATTTGTTTCTCTTTATAACTAAAAAATTCGAGTCATTGTGAGTTAGCAGATGTACACTATGTGATCCCAGTGTAACCGGTTCAAATAACTCCTAGAAGACTCCCCTAGTCATTTGAAACTATATAGTTTCAGACGACTCCCAGCGAGTGTGAAATGACACCTCAGTCAAATTAGCCTTTAATTTAAACGTACTCGACTGTCGAATGTGCCTCGAGTTGACTGCAGTGATTTTCTCCAATGAAATGTAGGAAGTGAAGGAGCTTTTGGTGTAAAATACATACCCTGAACATTTAGGAAACGCTAGTAAAAGAAAAAAAAATCAAGAGAAAGCGTTGGACTTCGTTTATCCAAGACAACTGCAACAAGTCTGTTGTAAGCCTGGAATTTAAAAGGAAGTCAGCTCCATCCAGTAAAAGATTGGAAAAATCAAGAACTCGCTAAACAGTTTCCGTTTCCTCCAAGGTCCTTAACTAAAAGCGATTCTTAATTTTTTCCGGATGGATCTGACTTTCAGGCGTGCAGCAAAGTCGTCTGAAAGTAGTTTCAAATGACTGGGGGTCTTCGGAAATGGGGAGAAATTTAACCCTTTACAGCGTGTGTAGCATTTTACTATAGTTAACTAATCGTTGAATGCTAGTAATTGTGCTTATTTTTATTCTTAGCACAATTTTCATCTTTCTACTTGAGCATGACATCCTTATTAATTTAGGGTGTAATTGGAAAGTTCGTATGATTGCATAAATCGATGAATATAAACCTAAGAGTGAAGTTTCACAATTGCAAAGTCGGGTTGTTAAGTCACCGTAAAAAGGGGCGAGGAATGTAACTTGTGATGGTTAGCTGTGCATATTAAATACATCCAACAGAAATTCATTGACCTCCTCCGACTGTTACTGAGAGTATTCTGGTCCTTTTCTTCTGCTCCATGATCTGTGCAATGCGTAGCTAAGATATGAGCGGTCTCATAGCTTATTGAGATGATTTTGATAGTAACATTCATTAAGAGCATAAACTGAATTCTCATATTTATGAAATATTTGTAAACGATAAGAAACTAAGACTTCTTTTTCTTCCGGGTCTATGATCTGGCTATTAACTAATAATTCGAAAATTGAATGCATCAATGAGTAAGCGGATGCACAAATATTTTAAATAGCATCTGTGAGATAAACTACAAATAAAAATCACCAAGTAATGAGTACCACAGAATTGACTTTCTTCTGACTTAATTTTGTTAATTGATACTACGCGATGGAAGGATGGAACTGGTTCATTTTGGTTGATAGGTTTAAGAATTCCGAATGACAAGTAGCACTAACTTCATTAACTATATCTAGTACTACAGAAGATGCAGCTGTTTCTATTCCACTGTAGGGCAAAGACCTCAGATATGTCTTTATTCATGTCTAGGGTTTGGCCAGTTTTCATCACCACGCTGGCCAGTTGGGGTTGGTGATGGTGGAAGAATGATCGCTCATAGCAAACCAACCTAGTATGGATATCCCCGACTAGTACAGCTCTGCTAATCATGGCGATACAAAAACCCTTTTACCCCGTTAGGGTATCCCTCACTCAATTATTTGTCACAATATCGGGGGATTAAAGTAAATAATTCATGGGAGTTTAGACAAATTCCAAATAGCCGTTAACTAGGTCAGCATAATCGCAGGAAGCAGGGCAGGCGATTTTCGACCTGTGACCTCATCTTCACGCTCCTGGGTAGTGTGCAAATCAGGTTGAACCAGTTTCTTGTCATCGTTAACTATTTGTTGACCCAAGCACACGTGTACTGAATCTGTTTACATGTCAACAGGTACACCGGGGAGAAAGGAAGTAAAGGAGGCGAGAACCGCTAGATGCGGTTGCATCACCTGCCATCGCTATGGTGAGGCAAGACAAACCCTCATATTAGGCCTATCAGCCAAGGTAGGCTTATCTCAGCCATGGCTGGCGTGGACCTAGACGTCCAATATTATAGGTCTTTGTAACGTATTTTAACCGTTTCCCCTCGAAGTCCGTTCTCCCCGAGGGTGTCTGTAATTATTAAGTGATGCAGTGTTTTCTATAACTTATGAGGATGTTATAGTAAACTGTTTCAGTAATTCGTAAATCCACAAGAGATTTATAGTTCTACTGACTATGCCACTAAAGAGATTCATCCATTCATTAACTAAAGATTTCTGCTCATGTTCTGTGAAAATTAACTTAGACAATGAATCCTCTTTACGATGTAAAAGTCGTCTAATTCCCCGGCTCCCATCATGTATAATTTAATTGCCACAACCATGTGACAAACGAAATAATTACATAATTAAAACGACCTGGTAATCGGCACCACAATATTTCCTTTTTTTACTCTATCGAGTAGCTGGAGACGCATTTATCTCCAATGACCATTACGAAATAACAACGCGATGAAAACCACACGTCAGCAGTTTACCACTGTGGTATTTACACTCTCCCCTGACTAGATATCGTACTATGAATTACTAGAAAGGGTAGAGAGGGTTGGTCACCTTGGTTCCTTCATGGTCAAAGTGTTCCGATCAAGAGAAAGGTCATTTCATCGCTGCTTTGACCTTATTCTTCAACGCCAGTGTAATCCGGATAGTTTTGGCCAAACTCTATAGACCTTGGTTTTGTCATTTGCGCTATCGTCTTGTTCGTAAGTGTATGTTGCCTACGCGACAACTGTTATTTTTTTAGGCTCATTTTTACAATATCTTGTATAGTTTGAAATGCGTAAAAATCTTGAGAAACTTCATATGTATTTTAAATCTATGATATTTTTATATCTTGTATAGTTTGAAATGTATAAAGATTTAAGAAACTTTGTATGTATTTTAAATCTATAATATTTTTATATCTTTTATAGTTTGAAATGCGTAAAAACTTAAGAAACTATATGTAATTTAAATCTGATATATTTATATCTTGTATAGTTTGAAATATGTAAAAATCTTAAGAAACTTTGCATATGATTTAAATTTATGATATATTTATATCTTGTATAGTTTGAAATGCGTAAAAATCCTAGGTAACTATGTTTTTTTTTTTCTTGAAGGTGTCAAAAGACATCATTTAACATAAGAAGACTATTTCTTGCTTCATACATAGGCCTTGAAAAAGGGTTTAGTTTTTGCAACTTCTGAATTGTTAATAATACCTCATATCGTATGTGAAAGTTAGATTTATTTTTGGGGCCATGAAGAATTTTTTGCATTGAAGTTTGTCAGAATGTCCTTGACCGAAATGGAATTTTCACATTTTTTTTAATTCCACCAATATATCAACTTATTTACGCATATGAATGAAAAATCGATGACTTTTTTGTAGGCTCGCTCTTTATCTTTATTATAACAAAGATATTAGCTCGATAAAATTAACTGGGGAGTTGGAATAAATGGTGTTTATATATATATATATATATATATATATATATATATATATATATATATATATATATATATATATATATATATATATATATATATATATCTCTCTCTCTCTCTCTCTCTCTCTCTCTCTCTCTCTCTCTCTCTCTCTCTCTCTCTATATATATATATATATATATATAAATTGACACATACTCGCGTTAAACATATATTTTAACAAGCTTCTGCATAGAATTTGGCAAGAAAACTAGCCTAATGGCACAAGTAAAGTGATTTGAAATAATCAACCCCACTTAACAACTAACGAATTAAAGTACTCTGGTGTTCCGTCCGGTAGTGAAGAATTTCAACACATGCCAAGAGATGCCGCTGCTGGAATTTATGTATCTCTTTGCAATATTATAAAACCGTCTGCTATGATATAGCTATAGGTTCTCTGTCAAAGTTCATAGATTATTACGTTTTCTTTGAAAGAAATAGAAAGATAAACATTAATACATTACATTCTATTAATGTAGCAAACGATGATGTAACATTGTCACTTTCCCTACTTTGTGATAATACTCATGAAGGTTTGTGCATGTACAGTATATATGTATATACAACATGCATACTCATACATTGTATATATATATATATATATATATATATATATATATATATATATATATATATATATATATATATATATATATATATATATAATGCACGTATGTATGTTTGTGTGTTCTCATATTTCTATGTATATGTACACGCAAACAAAACGCAAAGATTTGACAATACTTCTACCAATCATAATACGAAAGTAATATTCATCATGAATAAGATATTTTCAAAGGCCAGATGTACGATCATCCCAATGCCTTGACCTACCTTACACTCAAAAGTGAAAGAAACAGTCGCAGAAGTTACTGAGTTCACATTAACCCGCATTATGTGAACGACGTAATTTCATTATTGAATAAGCGTTAAAGAAAATAGATGAAGCAGAATTGTCTGGGGATGTGCTTGGGATAATGAGCGGTGGAGGATTGATTAAATGACTGAAAATGTATTAAATTTTGCGGTAAATTCGTATAACCGTTTATATGAGATCATGTTATCAATGCACCATTGTTGTAAATAATGCTATTTGTAAGACATAATATATATATATATATATATATATATATATATATATATATATATGTATGTATATATATATATATATATATATATATATATATATATATATATATATATATATATATATATATATATATGTATATATATACAGTATATATATATATATATATATATATATATATATATATATATATATATATATACAGTATATGTACACTTGTACTAACACACATACATGCACCCATATATATATATATATATATATATATATATATATATATATATATATATATATATATATATATATATATACTGAAGAAAGATACCATATTAAAAAATAAAAGTGACCCCATGTTAAAACAGCTTTTATGCATTTCTTTTGTTTGTATACTATCTATTTTTAGCAGGCAGTATTTATTGTTAAAACCGTTTTATAGTTTTTATTAGCACGAATTTGTTTGCCAGTTTTATTTGTAGCTATGAATTTAATTTTCTCCCATGCCAGCTGGATTAAGTAATAATGATACTTATAATGTCTCTATGTTTATTATGTGAACATTTGCTCATTTTGAAAAATAATAACAAATCGATTATCGAAAGAGAAAAGGATAACGAATGTGAGAAGGTGGCAAATTCTTACCTAGTACTTGAAGGCAAGCAAAAGATATTATAAATAAACTAAATACGAACTGAAAGAGCCTTTGGACTAAGCTCACGGGCAATAAACTAAAGAAACGACTGTCACTTCTTTTTATTCTACACGCTTGCAATCCACATTAAGAGGTATGCAAGAATTTGCATCTGCATTCTATGATTTTTCTAAACTGCTTTTTTTTTTCTTTATTCTCGGGTAACGAAGCACAGTAAAATGATATCTGAGCAACTGTTTTGGAACAGTCTAACTTAGCAGGAATATTCACAAAATATTCAACCTTTTATGTAGCATTGTTGACAATAAAACCTCATTGTACTAAATAAACCACTGACCCCAGCAATTGGTGCAAACGGTGTTCGCATCATCACGTTATTACCGCCCGCACGTTTCACTGTGAAGAAACTTTGGCTATTTTGACAATTCCTATGTAATGTTTCAGTTATTGCTATCTCGAATTTTAGTTATTGCTATTTCAAACGTATTAAGGTTAGTTAACCAGGTAATATACAATACAGGTAATAAAAAGGATGCGAGCGCTTTCACCATGCGACCGGCTACACAATCAGAGGAATCCTGAGGACCCAGGGATCCCTGTTAGGGTAGGGGAACGGAGGGGTGACCATGAAAACGTTAGTTCAAGGGCGGGATATGAGCGCGCGCTCCTCAGCCGAGAGTCACCCCACTGTTTAAGTTGCCAAGACGTCTGATTTATTATGATTCTAGATCATTGCCAGTTTAATTAACGGTCTTCCATTTGCGAATGCACTTTCTTTTACTTTGCCCAGTTCTATTGTACTATCTGTACATTATTGTTATTCTTCCAATCCAAACGTTTTCTACATAAACAAATCCTTACTTTATGTTTACGCTGCTATTTAGTAACTGAGTCCGGTGGGCCGTCCGCCGCTCGTTCGATCACGCCATGCTTGACGTACAGACCTTCAATAGGGAAAGGGTCGACTCAGTTTGGAGGGTTTGGGGAGATTAAACCCCCCCCCCCCCCCCCCGACGCGTCTGGTATCGACCTTAAAGCTGACGTTTGTAGACAAGATGCATTGAAACTGATTCTTTGTAAAATGTGGTTTGAAATAGGCCATAAACACTAGGTGCGTGGATTGAAGTCATCCAAAATAAGTCTCCAGTTGCAAATGCTTTCTCTCTCTCTCACTTCATAACGGCTTATAAAACGCAATGTTTTCCTCTCAGTGACGGTGCAAAATAAAACAAGTTCAACGACCTATGTGTATCGCGTCTATCTGTCAGTAACCACGCTGTCTAGACATTTGCTTTGTTTGTGTGTATATATTTAGTTAGTATATATACATTACACACACACACACACACACACACATATATATATATATATATATATATATATATATATATATATATATATATATATATATATATATATACACTTATACACACAGAATATATATATATATATATATATATATATATATATATATATATATACTGTGTATATATATATATATATATATATATATATATATATATATATATATATATATATATATATATATATATATATATATATATATATATATATATATATATATATATATAATTATTGCTATCATCATTGCCGTCACTTTTATGATTATTGTTGCTCTTGTTGTTATTCGGGTTGTTAATAGCAAAGCTGTAATCCTTGTTGGAATTTGTTGGAAAATCTTAATGCTGTAAGTCCGAGGTCTTGTGAAGCCTCTGTAAATTTAATGGAATTGAAGCTTCACGTTTTTACTTCTATGAGTTAATGATTTTAATATGAGATGATAATATCAGAAATTAATTATTCAGTGGTAGCTTCACTATGATGGTTTACATTAATCTCTCAACAAGGACGTGGATACGCCGTGCATTGTCTTTCATTTACTGATTGAACTTTTACACTTTCACACTTAATGAACAACTAACTATTTCTTATGGAAATTGGAGTGTTAGTTCCGTAGACATCTACTTCACAATTCGTAATGGAAATTCCGCCTATTGTAGAAAAGATGAGAAGTAATGAATATACTGTAACGAATAAATAAAAAA